>NC_030685.2:22691116-22991116 GCF_000004195.4 Xenopus tropicalis
TAAAGGAATGCGAGCCAGATAGGCATCTCTACTGCCCTTCAAATAACAATTTCTGGAACTTGTTTGTACCACTTTATAATAATCAGTTCTCCTCTCACTGCCTGGGAGGCAAGGTCAATATTTCATCTGTGGTCTGCACGTTCCAAGAACATGGATTTCTCCTCTGGATTGTGAGACGTTGTCGCCCGGTTGGTCTTTTCTCTCGTGCTCTTGGCTGCACATGAACCTGCCGGGGCATTGCATAATAATTGCACATGAGCACTCATTAACCCAATGTGTCTGCCTTTTTCATTTATTTAAAAATGACAACTTGACATTCTTTTATATTCAGAATAGATCTCATGAATGTCCCCCAAACATTGTTGGAATTCTTTCGCCAAAGGTATCCAATCTGTCACCCCTGGGAAGTGAATCTACCTCTTGGGAAATATTCTAATCTAGTTTATCCAGGTGCCATGGCTCACTCTTCCATGTACAATACAGAACTGATGTGCACCTTGTTGCATGAAACTGCCCTACAAACTTGATGGGGCAGTCGGGTTGTTGAGCCGTTTTTGTAGCACGGTGGACATTTATCCCAACAGTAACCCATTAAAGGAACCGTTTAAAAAGTGGGTTTAGCTCCTGAGTTCCCCTGCCTCAATAAGCACAATTGCTAGCAATCTAGGCAGGTGCTAAGTGCAACTGTATGAAAGGGCAAAGGGGGTCTTTCAAGGCCGCATCTCTCTAATCTAAGAGGCCAGAACATGGCACTGTTCATCAGTTTTAGAAAGAAGGACCTCTGTATGGGTCTCATTAGGAAGACATATTTAAGATGTAAGTTGTTGTTGATAATAAAAGTCTGCCATAATGTAATACTGTATGTGATCCCTCATGATTTTGCCATAGGTGTTTAAAAAGCCCCAGGAGGTTGTGACTGTGCTTATGATCCAGACCCTGGCTGCTATGGTGCCATCTATCCCCGTGTGTCTCAGTACGGCCATGGAACGGGCTTCTCCAGAGGACAAGCTCAGCACGCTGTTGGAACTCTACAATGCCACTGGTCACTTTGCCAAGTCGATGGAGACTGCTATCCTGCCCAACATGGGTAAGGGGGGGGGGGCAAAGGTTAAGATGTCATACACAGCTCTGTATCCTGTAGTTGACTAGGGATGATGGGAAATTCAGTTTGCTTTGACCGAATGAATATGGTATCAGGAAAATGTCATGTTTTTAAAGGCCAGTGTTGTTCTGCCTTTTTTTACACTTGAGGATAGATATCATTTTGCACTTTCTGCTTGATCCAGTACATACCGTGAAATTGTCTGTGGCATCTGACCAGCTTATGTTGATCTACAGATCCACTGAGAGGTATAGTGTCACTGGATATTCTAAGAATTAGGCTGAGGGGTATAGCTGGCGTATTGTGCCATCTTTGGATGTGCCAGCCAAATGAAATTCATCCACAGGTCAACACAAGCTGAACTGAAGAATTAAATGGAGCATCAGGATCTTCTCAAATGACCTCTCTATCTGGCAAACTTTACTGGCTGCACACAGCACAATGTGTAATACTATTAGAGCCTCATAAGCAAAGAATTTGAATGGTCAAACTATGTTGCTGTTACCGAGCAAGATGTGTACGGTGTTATCTGTTAACCCTGCACCTCCTCATAGTGATGGCAATAGTGCAGTTTTTCCATCCATGCATGGCAGAAAGTTTTTCTGCTGGCCACCACTTGTGACACCTGGCTACTCCTCTTTTTGTAAGGGCACTGTAATACAATAGGAGGTCAATGTTAGCTGATAAGGAAGGTTGTCACCAGCCAATGGGCACTGACCCGTTGGTGCACCTACGCCAGATCTTTGTAATAACAGGTTAACCTCCTACTGTATGTGCTTAATGTTGTATATACTCCCTCTTTTATGGCTGTACTTTCTGCTGCATTATTGTACATTTTCCCTTAGGCAGCCATTAGTTTGCAGTTACTTTCCATTTCTTGCTTATAAGGCATTTTCTCACATTGCCTAAGTACAGCAAGACTCACTCATGCAGAATCATGTCCATACCCTCTTTTATACTCACGCAAAGGTCAATTTTGGCTTTTTTAGTCTATCATCTATGCCCGAGAAAGGAGTTTTACAATAGGGTTAAATGCAGGTATTTAAGCTGGGCTAAATATGAGCTTGACCTAGCAGGGCTGCACTCTTGGGAAGCCTTCTGGAACGCCAGGATCAGACCCAGACTGGCAATTCGTGGGTACTGGCAAATGCCAGGGGGCTGCTGTAAGATGCCATAGACAGTCACTATTTATTGGGCTGGTGGGGGCTGTTTGGCCCTCTGTGTACATGAATCGCCAGGGCCTATTTTGAATTCCACTCCGGACCTGCCCAGGACACTGCCTGTACGAGGCTCCAGGGCTTGTGCTTACAGCTGCAGGGATCAAGTTCAATACAGTCCGCAGGGGAACTACCAAGTCTGTGTCTGCTTCTAATGAATTCATACCGGCAATTAATTAGCTGCAGGGTAATGAGAAGGGCAGACAAGTCGCTTGGAGAGAACATTCATTCCATCAGCTGGAGGTGTCACACCTCTACTCTAATGAGGTACCAAATAAATTTGGCAGCTTGACTTGCTGTCATCTTTCTCCTCCATCTGATCTAAATATTGGCTCACTATATGGCTCTCAGCTAACTTGCCATGGGCCACTGAGGTGCCCTAGCTGTCTCTGAGCCAACTCTTACCTGATTACATCTGCACAATTTTTATGGATTTGTTTTCTGGGTTTGTATTATTAATGATCACTAGTCCTCATATTACTAATATCAAGCCAGAAAGTTTGCACAATTTTTACCGTTTTTTTTTGCAAACCATTCATTGTGCAGGGAAGCAAAACTTAGAGTGGGAATGTAGAAGTGCGATGGGTTTTATCACACCACAGTTACTGTTTGGTTTCACGATCTGTTTAGTTTAAAAGACCCTTGATTAAACTTTAATATAAAAGCCAGTTTGGTGACATTGGCTAAAATCCACAATGAAATGTACCACTCTCTGTGTGTATTAACTCTGTAAGGCAAATCTGGGCAAAGGACCAATGGATACAAGGGTTAAGTAGCTCAAACTAGAAAACTGGAAAGGTGTATATAAAAAACAAAACAAATTGACAATTGCACAGTTGGTCTGCACCATGGAAATAATGAAATAACTAATTTTCTGTAAGTCTAAGGACATACATTTAGTTCAATGTTTATGGGCCTGCTGAGTTGCTTGCTTTGGCCAAGACTGATTTCATGGGGGAAAAGAAAGTGCAGTTTGTGACCACTTGGCATGAGTTCGCAGTCTGATAATGTTTAGTGTTCCGAGAAATATCTTTTACCCACTTAATGTTTTATAACAACTTAATGTTCTGATAAGAATAAGAAATTCCTTGACTATTGTTTTAGTCTGGTCTGTCTAACTTTCCAAGGGTTGTTTCTATCATCCATAGCCTACAAAATACCTACATAAACATCAACATAGGGGTTTAGCAACTCGGCATCCCAACATCTTGTTGAATAGGCAGCTTATCCATCACTGTATATTTTCTGGGCCAGATTGTAATGAAGTGATGATGTCTATAAAGATGTCTCTTGGTGGCATGAATCCAGTCCGAGGGTCTCCAGTTGGGTTACTCTGTTTTCCTGTACTGTCATGTAGTCAACTAAATGGCACAACTTTAGGCAGAATGATCCTTTACTGTTAGATGCCAATAATTTTTTCCCATACAGGTAGAGCAAACTTGATTTGGTATGACATGACTCACATAGGAAAGTACCAACTATATAGCCATAGATTTAAAAAGGACATTTGTAATACTGATTTATTTAAAACTGACTCAGGTGTTAAGAAACCAAATGCCTCGGTAAAGTTTGCTCCATATGATGATATTACAATATTCCTCATGATTAGGTGTTAACGAGTTGCTCCTAAATTTGATGGTGAAACCTTTGGGATCATGTTTGGCTGGCCAAATGTCAACTGTTCATTGAAGCCTTGATGGATGCTAATTAGACCATTTATGTTGCCAAGGAAAATAGGGGTTCACTTGCTATTGCTCTAGTTATTTGTATCCTATAACATGGCCACTATTGTTTCTGTGCAGGGGAGTACAATCTAGTCAAGCTGATTGAACTGGTGGATGCTGTATTTGGACCCTATAAACCTTATCAGTTACAGTACGGAGACCTTGAGGAATCCAACCTCTTGATACAAATTAGCGCAATGCCCTTAGTAAGTGTGTCTGAATATAATCCATTATTACCCCCTTTCTTTATAACCAGAACTCAGATCCTGCTTTACACCCACCCATTACCAAATGTCTATCTGTTACCTTACAGGAACGCGGGGAAGTGCTAGACTGTGTCCAGGAGCTTTCCCATTCTGTCTCCCGGCTCTTTAGCCTTGCATCAGGGGCAATGGACAGATGCATCAAGTTTACTGACGGCCTGGGCTTGTGCGGCCTGCTGCAGGCTCTCCAGTCTCTTTTTAAAAAGTGAGTCTGCTTCCAAATGGCCCCAGGAATTGTCTACCATAATTCTGTGTTCCTCCTGTCTATGCCTTTAATATCATGGAGGCTTATCATGTGTCTCCACTGACCAGCTAAGCTTTATTGGAGTATCAGTTGTAACTGACATTTACTAAGATTAGTTCTGCAATGGTGATACCCAAATACATTGTAAACCCCATACTAATATTATACAGATTATATAATGTTGTTTTTTTTCACGGGGCCACTAGATCAAGATCTGCTAGTGTCACTGCTGCCAGACTAGCTGCTCTGGGGAACTACACAATTGGCATGTATACATTACAGGCAGCGGGCCAAACACTTCAGCTATGATTGATCTCAGGGATTTTTCTCTCTTTGTGAATATCAATAGTATTTTATGGCTTTGCTTTTCTTCTCAAACAAAGGCAGAGCCCAGCTTTGCTTGCTTACTGCTCACTGCCTGGAAATGCTTGGCCAGCTCTATACCACCCGGCACACAGATGTACTCGGCAAGAGATCCGCACCAGTGGTTTTCATTTGCTTTGCTTTCTTTGCTAGGTATGTTACAGACTTTACACTCACCCTTCAGTCAATAAGGAAGAAGTGCAAGTTGGACAACATACCCGCCGATTCCTTATTCCTGGAAGACTGGTCGGCCTTCCAGAACTCTGTCAGGTAAATATTGGTAAAGAGTTACCCGTTCAGTACCTGATGTTCCTTTCCGTGCAAAAAACAAATTTGTGCTTCATAGTGCCAAACTGTTATAGTACATGGGGACCTCTTACTGAAATCTCCCATCTTCCTCATCCAGCTGGTCAGTTTGCATATCAGAAATATACAATACCTTTAAATGAATCTTGAATTTTACTTTGCCTTTGCTGCTTTTGTGCCCTTCAGTGCTCCTGCAACTTGTGTCAGGGGCAGTAGTAAATAAGTTTACAAGACAATATCTGAGTATTGGAAGTCCCAGTGGGCACTGCTGGTTCCGTTATCAAGAAGTGGATGCTAGCTCAAGCCACCCAGTTGCTGCCCAGAAACAAAAATGACGATTGTCTGAATAACGTAGGCCTGTATGACAGGGTGGCATTTCTCACATGGAAAAAAAACAGAAGAATGACCCACATGTAATGTTCATGGGAATTTGTTCATATTTTAGTGGCCTATGGATATGTGCATTTACACTGAAGCTACTGGTGGCTTATTAGCCAGGCTCCTGTGATGTAATTGGGCATTTATATAGAGTTAATATAGTTTCACTATCTGTTCTGCAGCTCACAAGGTACTGACTGAGCAAAAGCTAAATAATAGCTGTCGGCATCCCTAACTAAGAATCTAGTCTGCTTGTTCTCATCACGTGTTCTTCATTACTGTATTGTAGGATTATCGGCGCCTGCGGGGAGCTGTTACGTCAGTGCGGTGATTTTGAGCAACAGCTTGCAAGCCGGTAAGCAGGGCCCTAATAAAATCATTACTTGTGGTTCCACACAATGTAGTGCTTCTCACCCATGTGTAACTTCTACAGGCTTCTTTAACCCTTGCACTATTTCTCCAGGTTTCTGTCTATAGCAGGGAAGCACCTGTCCGATACCTACAGCCCACGTAGCCTAACAGGCATCCAGGAGACAAGTTATTCTGACCGCAAAAGCAGCCGGAACCCTTGGCACGACTACAACTACCTGCAGAAGGGAGACCCCGCACAGTATGCTAATTTGATGGAGACCCTGTACATGCTAAAGGTAACATCATGGCATCCTCAGTATCCCATTCATAGACATCAGAACTCATCATAAATAATAATGGATGGGGGTTTCCTTACTATGAAAGGCTGAATTCTAACCAGTCACATGTGAGGCGTGTTTAATTGTTATTATTTTCTGTCACATTTTTCTGATTCTGTCATGATTTTTATGGTATAGTTTTTATTTCTAAATTACACTGTTTACATAACAAATAATTCAATCTAACATTTAAAATTTTATTCTTGAACCAACAAATGTAATATTGGTGTGTAGTGTAGTGCATTGTGCCTGAGTCTGAGCTTCTGAAGGAGCCAGCGCTACACATTAGAACTGCTTTCAGGTAAGCTATTTTTTTTCTCCTACTCCCATGTAACTGGAGGAGTCCCAAGCCAGACTTGGATTGTTACTATTAAATGCTATTATGATATCTACCACTAGGCAAGGCATGGGAGCATTTTTAGCAATACAGGTGTCGGGGAGCTGCTATCGTGTTTTCCTGTGACAGAATCCCTTTAAAGAAAAATGGTATTTCAGACCACTGAAATGGCTGTGAGATAGTAGGTAGACCAACGTGCTCCTTTTTTTTTAGGTCTGTGCAGGGGTCTGTTTGCTTGTCCCTCTCTCCGTAAATAACCAAGCAACACTGAGACTGACCGCACACTGTGCATACAAATGTGCAGACATACTATCTCTCCATGTGTCCCTGCAGGGGGCCCACAGCTTACCAGCACAGTGTTCTGTTGGCAGCCAAATCCCAGCAATGACTTTCTCCCCTAGGACTCCTGTAAGCCCCACCCCAGCACCTTTTGGTCTGGCACAGAGCCCATATTTTGCCTACGTGCCATGGCGTTCTGTGCCTTCAGCCACCCGATGCCTGTTTATAGCACACCGTCACTCATCACCAGGCCCCATAGGCACTAATCATGCCAGCTCTCCTTGTATATATAAAAGATTAACCAGGTGACAAGCAGAAAATGGTGACTGAGGCAGGTAATTACTGTTATTTAATCGCCGCTTGCATGGAATGTATCACTGACAGCTACTGGATAGAGTTACTGTTTACCATTTTTCTACTATGGAATTCCATTTTTCTAGTGGGAGATCTTTTGTTCCTTAATGATTTTCTGTGCCAGCTATTTCCTTAACCCTTTAATGCACACACGTTAATCTTTTGTACAGCCACTTTTTGCAGCAATAACAGCTCTGAGTCCTTTGGAGTAAAGTATGTACCAGCTTTGGGCACTGGGAAAGGGATTTTGGCCAATTCCTCCAGATTTTTCTCCTTATTGTTGAGGCTAGTCAGAGGACTCACTTGAGAGTTCAAACATTGCCACATATTTTCAGTTGGATTGAGGGCTTGATTATCTGGAGCAATGCAATGAATTTTGCACTTTGAATGTGGCCTTGCTTTACAGCTTTTTGCTTTACCGCGGTCATGTGGTAAGCAGCACGTAGATGTTCCCTGGAATGCCCCCTAGTTTACAAGTCATTCAGATGAGCAGGCTAGGGAGCACCAGAGGCTCCAAGGTACAGGGGAGCCTATGTGCTCTGGTATCCTCTGAACTTCAACAGCTTGGAGCAAATATGCCTGATAAAATGGGCTAAAAGCACTTTAAAACACAATGCAAATACCCCAAAAGATTTAAAAGGTGGTTCTACTTTAAGTTAACTTGCAGTATATTATATAAATGTTTTTTTCCAAGCAACTTTGCAATTGCTCTTCATTATTTATTTTTGTTTTTGAATGATTTGCCTTTCTATTTTGACTCTTTCCAGCTTTCAAATGGGGATCAGTGACCCCAGCAGCCCAATCCTTCAACTGAGAAATGATGAAAAACTCAAGGGCATGGAAGGAATTTTCTTTTAAAACCTATTTTATTAGTCAGTTGACCTTTGGGCAGAGTTTTCAGTTCCCAGGCAAATGACGATGTGCCGAAACATCAGCTGACTTTGTTTTGCATTAAATATATACCCAGCATATACCTGGCAAATGCCAGAGGGGCTGCTGTAAGATGCCATAGACAGTCGCTGTTTATTGGGCTGGTGGGGGCTGTTTGGGCCTCTGTGTACTTGGAATGCCAGGGCCTATTTTGTATCCCAGTCCAGACCTGTAACTCCCACTATTCTGTACTAATAGGTCATTAGGCAGCTTCCTTATAATAATAATAATAATAATAATAATGAATTATAATAATTTTCCACCATGAGGCTAGGGCTCCCATAAGAAAAGCTGCTAAAAGGCATTGTACCATTTCCTTCCAGGAAAAGGGGGCCGTCAGCACCAGCCTTCTCGCTGCCTCTCGCTCGGCTTTCACGCGGCAGAACCAAGTGGCGCATCAGCTGGCATTCGATTCAGTCTTTCTGCACATCAAACAGCAACTTCTGCTGGTGCCCAAAATGGAGGTAAGGTCTGAGGATCAAATGAGCTAGGGGTGTGTTTATTGCTGGGATCATGTTTAATGCATGTAGTGTACTGGGTACCAGTCTGTATTGTATGCCCTGCTACACACGATAAATGGAGGTCTTATATTAAGGTGGTGCTGACACTCCATCCAGCTTTCTGAGGTTACAGTGGTGCCACTTTTCAAGACTCTTCCCAATGTGAAGTTACAAATGGTTTGCATTGTGGATTCATAATGTGTAACTGTTGCTTGTAATTATATGGCTTTTTTTGGGCACCTCTTTAATCAATCTTTTTCCTGCTCAGAGCTGGAGCTGTGAAGGCTCAGGGGAAATGCTGACTGAAGACCTTCCTACGTTCAGCCTTACTCCTCTTGAATATATTAGCAATGTAAGTACCCAGCTGAATCCCAGGCAATGCCATTAAGGGAGTGTATGTCGCTCACTTTGTTCACTATCTTCCTTTAGATCGGGCAGTACCTCATGTCCCTTCCTCTGCATTTGGAGCCCTTTGTCACCCCAGAAGATTCTACCTTGGAACTTGCATTGCATGCTGGGAAACTACCATTTCCTCCCGAACAAGGTAACCAGGCACATTTTTTTGTTTTTTAGAATTGTATAATCAGGCAACATAACAGGTTTAATTAGTAACTTCCAATTCACTGTCAGCCATTGATAATAAACAGTTGTGTCCCTCTTATTTATTCGTATCATTGAAGATATTTCCTAATAAGAACTTGTGTAATGGGCCAACGTACCTTTATTTGACTCATATCGATATCATCTCTGTCAGTAAGAAAGATCAACATTTCACAGTTAATTTATTAAGCGCATTAACCAGTTTGGCACAAGAGCTTTGTACACAAGTAAAGAAAGGAATGATACGGGTCTCTCTAAGTGTGACGGTGTTGCTTATTGATTTGGCACTGACTGTATGTTCCAGGAGAGGAAACGCCGGAGTTAGATAACATGGCAGATTACTGGCTGGGCTCTCTTGCTCGCGCCACAATGCAGACGTACTGTGACGTCATCTTGCAGATCTCCCTGCTCACGCCTCACACCACCAAGCAGCTGGCAACAGACATAGGTAAGGCCTTTCATTGACTTTGGGTGGAGATACAGCTGCCCTACACCTACTGAACTAGGGCAAATACAGGCTGTGTTGTATGAGCTGTTTATGTTTTTTTAATTACATGTTACATTAACTTTTAGTATATTATAACATGTCCTATTCCTATTAACTTTTAATTGCTCTTCATTATTTATTTCATTTTTGAATTATTTGCCTTCCCCTTCTGGCTCTTTTCAGCTTTTAAATGGGGCTCACTGACCCTGGAAGCCAGAAACCTCTGTAAAGGCTCCAATTTCATTTTTATTGTTAATATTTTTCTTATTTAGACCCTTTTCTATTCATATTAAGTCTCATTGAAACCACTGCCTGGTTGTTAGGGTAAATAGGACCATAGCAATCAGATAACTGCTGAACAAAATACTAAATAACTGAAATGAAGTATAAAAAATGAAGACCAGTTGCAAATTGTCTCAGAAGATCAATGTCTGTGTCATACAGGTATGGGATCCCTTATCTGGAAACCCATTATCCAGAAAGTTCCGAATTACGGAAAGGCCATGTCCCATAGACTACATTATAAGCAAATAATTCTAATTTTTAAAAATGATTTCCTTTTTCTCTGTAATAATAAAACAGTATCTTGTACCTGATCCCAACTAATTAATCCTTATTGGAGGCAAAACAATCTTATTGGGTTTATTCAATATTTAAATGATTTTTTAGCACACTTGAGTTATGGAGATCCAAGTTAGGGAAAGATCCCTTATCTGGAAAACCCCAGATCCTGAGCAGTCTGGATAATAGGTCCCATACCTGTACTACAATTTCATTTAAAAGTGACCTCCATTTGAAAGCGAGAAAGATGTAGAAGAGGAAGGCAAATAAATCAAAACTTATAAAATAATGAAGACCAATTGCAAAGTTGCTAGGAATAGAACATTCTATAACATAATAAAAGGTAACTGATCCACCCCTTTAAACAGCACATGTACCCATCCATATAACCCATGCAAAGTCAATGTGAGCACAGAAACGTCAGGAGATGCTTCTTGCATCAGTAAACGACTCTTTTGCTATTCTGTCTGAACCCGCCTGGGCTGAACAGCAGGTGGTGCTCCTGTTACACATTCAATGATATTAGCAGTGAACAACTGCTCATATCGTGACACATAAATGAATTTGTATAGGTTCTCAGGAAAGCAAGCAATTTTACATTTTTATATGGGGAGGTGTTTTGTGTAAGAATCCATTGTCTCTACTCCAGGCTGGCTTCCTTCTTACCCCAACCCCTTATAGTCATTTTATTATTTTATTACAAGATGCCAGAAGGAGACATGACCTAGTAGTTCCGGGGAGCAGTATGATAGCTGTGTTGCTGTGATGGCATTCGCCATAGCAACTGCCTAGGGGTTTCTCATGGGCAGTACAGAGAGACACATTAAAACACAGACAGTGGGTGTATCTTGCACATAAGAGCATATTGCTTCACACCATTCCCACCATCCAGTGCATATTCTAAATCCTTCCATGATTTATTTCCAGACTATCTGATAAACGTGATGGATGCACTGGGTTTGCAGCCTACTCGGACTCTGCAGCACATTGTCACGCTTCTCAAGGCCAAACCTGAAGAATACAGACCGGTTGCTAAGAGCCTGCCCCGGAAACTCTCCTCTTCCATAGCGGCTATGAGAAGCCTGGAGTACTAAAGCAGGGATCTAAAGTGGGCCTGGCGAAAGATACTGCCCAGCTGGTACCTCTATACCCAAATACTGTAAATGCTGTTTATTGCTGAATCTATAAAAATGACTTCCTACAATATGTCAACGGTTGGGTTTTATTACTCACATTGACAGCTTCCTTTTTAGCAGCAGTGAATGCTTTTAACCTTGGGCTTAAGTGGTTAATAAGCTTGGAAAGGTATAGGGGAAGGAAAGGTATCCTAGGTACAGTACAGCTGCACTCTGGCTGCCAATATATTAATTATAAAGTCATATTTTGATTTAAGCCTCACACTAAGGTCCTTTCTTTCCCTTTTTTAACCGGCTGTCCTTTGGCCTCCTTTGCTCTTGTTTGCCAGGCTGATATGTGTCACCAAACCCAGACAAGTGAAAGTTTTAAAGCATATAAAAGACACGTAAGCACATATACCGTATTGTGATATAGTTTTTATAGAGTGTAGAAATGAATGCATGGCAGTCATGGTAGAGGTAAGCATTTTCTATAAAGTAAAGGGGGGTTTGTGCTGCTCCTTGCTGAGCAATTATTCTCTGGAAAGGCAGACACATTACTTGCAAGGCAAAGTACAAAGTACAGCAAAATGTTATTTTTGGGCTTGCCTTTTAAAACTCAATTGCAGAATTCCAGTGCTGTGGAAAAAAACCCACAAAGATCAGGGTAGAAAGACAAAAATTGCAGAGGGTTGGAAGGCAATGGGGGGTAACTGATTGTCTTTTGGATCTGTGATCTCACGTCTGTGCGCAGATTTGTACAGATCATAGTTACATAGTTACATAGGGTTGAAAAAAGACCATTGTCCATCAAGTTCAACCCATCCGAGTAAACCCAGCACACAACCTATACTAACCAATCTATACACTCACATACATAAACTATATATACAACCAGTAATACTAACTGTAGGAAACCCCCAACACACTACCATTCAGTAGATAGTTTGCGTTTATATTATTTCTACCAAAGTGCATAACTTTGCACTTGTCAATATTGAACCTCATTTTCCAGTTTGCTGCCCAGTTTTCCAATTTTGTCAAATCGCTCTGCAAAGCGGCAGCATCCTGCATGGAACTTAGAGTTTTGCACAATTTAGTGTCATCAGCAAAAATAGAAACAGTACTCTCTATGCCCACCTCCAGGTCATTAATAAACAAGTTAAAAAGCAAAGGCCCAAGGACTGACCCCTGCGGTACTCCACTAACCACACTGGCCCAATTAGAAAATGTTCCATTTACCACCACTCTTTGTACTCTATCCTTCAGCCAGTTCTCTATCCAATTACAAATATTATGTTCTAGGCCAATATTCCTCAATTTGATCATTAACCTTCTGTGAGGTACAGTATCAAACGCTTTAGCAAAATCTAAGTAGATGACATCAACTGCCATTCCAGCAGATCGGTGGCTTTTGTGCTTTCATCCTGCCATTTACTAACACAACATAGAGCTTAGAACACTGGGACTTGTGTGTCCTGGAATAAGAAACACAAGAGAACAGTATGTCCAGATGAAGAGATTCTGCCATTCCTTTTTAAGTAGCCATATCTGATCACACATTCTGCCTTTTGCCTGTGTCTAATGTGCCTCATACCTGGGAAATACATTTAATTGCATGTAGTCCTCTCTGGATTACTCTACCCCTAGGGGTTTATTCTAGTGGACGTGTATATTTTACTTAAACCACAATTTAAAATTGCTTTCCTTGTGGGTTCTGCATTCTGTTGATGCAATAGTACCATACCCATACAACCTATACCCATGTTGTAACTCAGGGTGCTCTTCTGAGCAGTTTTGCAATGTAGATATCTTTTTTAGTTTTCAAGATGTTAGCAGTTTTTACACTGGTTATAAGATAAATGTGTCCCAGGAGTGCCCCTCCGGTTCTCTCCGGCTGTACATACGTTGCATATAAGGAAATGCGTGACCTGCTAGCTGTGTATCACATATGTGCTAGTTATTCCTTAGCTTATAGGCTTGAGTTGTATGGCAGCCATAGTATCAGTAATGGACATAGATCATCAAACAGAGCCATACATTACCGGATTGGAGTCTCTGTTGTTCTTCTGTTGGAAGAAGTTTTATTTGGAATTGGCAGGACAAACAGACATTCTCAGATTTAAATATCACAAATTCAGACATTTTATGGCACTGCCATGCAGGGTCAGACTGGGCCGGTGGGACATTGGGAAAAGTGCAAGGAGAAAGTAAATGGTTTGTGGCACCAAACAGGGAGGAACTCACAGGGCATCAATATGAGGGTCCTAATATTGGTCATGTGACATGCAGATGCTAGTTTTCATTTAGTTACTTAAAGTCCTTTCTATATTTTTGGGGTTAGGAATTTCATGCCCCTTTATTGGTTGTTCCCCTCCAGCTGCACAAAGGGACTTCAGGCCCCAGAGGCATGCTCTGGTCCGTTCTTGGATCCTCCACCTTACAAATATGCTATTGTGATTCCTCACCTTGGTTTCACGTATGCCGAACCTCTGTGCTACATTGAGGCTTGAACCTGGCACTGGGGGGGGGGGTGGAATATTTATATGGGAAGGTGGCTAATTGAAGGCTTCCCATTGTAGTGTGGCAGGCATCAAGCTTGGGTTGTTAAATGCACCCTGCCTGCCTATACATCACCATCTCTGCCATTCTCATGTTTATTTGCAGAATAATATTGGCAAACAAATATTGCTCTGTGACTGACTTTATTAGATCAGAACCAGCTGATAAAGATGATTCCCATTGGAGAACCCTCCAAAAGGTGTAATTGTATCTGGAATTTCTACACTAGAGGGCGCAAAACTCTCAAGGACCTGAAGCACCAATAATGCAATACAATCCTCCAATGAGAATCCCCCATGCCCTGGGTACATGTGGCTTTTGGCTCTCTGGTTTCTATGAGTAATGAACACCTAAGCAGCTGTCCCTCCTTTAAATGTTGTCACTACGACAATAAAACTGATGTAACACTGATAAGAATGATTCTCATTGGGCAATCATCTAAAATATGTGATTATATTTGCCATGGTGATATTGCTGAGCAATGAAAAATTTGCTGTTTTGCATACAAAAGTAGATAGGGCTTTGGCCACCGTTTTGTACCTGCTGGTAAGAAGCCTAGTTGGTTTGTTTTGTACCAGCAGTTGGTTCAGCACTTATCTTAAGCTGGTTCCAGTCCAACAATAAAGGTCCCCATACATGGTCCGATTCTAGCTGCCGATATTGGTCCCTTAGACCGATTCGGCAGCTAATTGCCCCGTGTATGGGCACTACCGACAGGTCTGTCCGACCGATATCTGGCCTGAAATAAGTCAGATCTCTGTCGGGCAGGTTAGAAAATCTAGTCTAGGAATGGGGACCGCATCGGCTCGTTGATGCAGTCCCCGGACCGACTTTACCTTTGCCCATCATTATAATTCGATCGTTTGGCCCCAGGGCCAAATGATTGAATTACCCTGGATTCTCCCAATATTGCCCACCCGTAGGTGGGGGATATCGGGAGAAGATCCACTCGCTTGGCGACATCACCAAGCGAGCGGATCTGATGGTCTATGGGCACCTTAAGGAAGCTTTTTTTTCTGACTTTTTAAGGTTGAAGCCCTTCTTTTGAGACCCAACATTTGTTCCCAGCCCCTGTTAGCTGATAAAAATATAGCTGTGCCACACATTGAAACGTAGTGCAAGGAAATCAAGGAGGCAAACAATCTCATAGTAACTGAACTTCTAGCTAGCTTCCAGGAGTTTCTAGGAAACAGACGTTCTTTCCAAATCCCACCCAGTCTGGCCTTTAGGGGAGGTGATTTTCAAGACTTCCCGATTCATATCCGTCGGAGCGCTAACCAAAACTGGTAGGGGAGACCTTCATTTTAGCCCTTTACACAGACCAATAAGCTGGCAATGAATAAGGTGGAGTTATGGTCAGCTGAACTTCTAGCTAGGCTTCCAGGAATTCCTAGGAATTCCATAGACAATATTCCCAAATCCCACCCAATCTGGCCTTTAGGGAAGGTGATTTTCAAGACTTCCTGATTCATATCTGTCTAAGCGCTAACCAAAACAGGTAGGAGAGACCTTCATTTTGCCCCTCTACACAGACCAATAAGCTGGCAATGAAGAAGATGGAGTTAATGTCAACTGAATTTATAGCTAGGCTTCAGGAATTTCTAGGAAATAGGCATTATTCCCAAATCCCACCCAATGTGGCCTTTAGGGGAGGTGATTTTCCAGTCTTGAAGACTATTTTAGCCCTCTACCCAGACCAATACGCTGGCATTTCTGAACAATAAGCAACTTGTCGCATATGCAACTAATGTGAAGAAGATGCTATGGTCAATATTTGTACTCATAATAATAATAATAATGCAAGAATACATCACAGAGCCTGGTCCTCGTCTTTAGTATTAGTAATACTGGTAAAATGAAAAGAAATTTAATGTATTTCCCCCATAATATAGCATTTAATTGTAATATACTGAAATCCAAATATAATGGCCATAATATTGTTTATTTAGCTGTTGCCATTTTGTGTAGTTTAATCCTCTTCATCGCTGGACACTGGTTCAGTGGTATTCACTCGGAGGGAGTCGTAATTTGGAGGAGGGGTGCCAGGTATGGCCATGGCTACATGATTTCCCTCATCATTCTGAAAGCCTGGGTTGGTGTGAGCCTCCACCAGCTCGGACACAGTAGGCGGTGGGTCGGCATATTGAGCCCTTTGCCTTCTTTGCCTACGGTCTTTGATCCACGCCAGAAGCTTGAGGATGGTGATCCACACGCAGTCTATGATAATCTCGCCAAACTCAATGATACACAGGACAGAGCCGCCCATCCAGAAGCCAAATTGACCGCCCAAGTTCGACAGTAGCCAGACCACCTGTAAAGTGTACATATTAGAATCTGGAAGTACACACGGAATGGCAGACTCCTCTAAGGCCACAACATTGGGAGATATTGTACCCTTGTGCTTTGCCACTTTGTAATTATAATACCATGTTCAGCCACCATGCTGTGTGCCCGGTGTTACTGTGGCAGCTGAATACTCCTTCTACCCCAGGGTACTTACATTGGTAGCTTCAGATTCTGTAATACTCCTATAGTTAAACTCTTGAAAGTAGATGTTTAGCCGGACAATTCCATTCCTAGAGAATAAAAGTAGGAGACACTAATCAGTTTGGCAAAGAACATCATGTTTATCCCATATCTCCTGCTATTCCTTGAGCCATAATATTTGGTCAACATCATCAACAAGAAACTTATAGAGAGAACATACATTCGCTATACAATGTAAGCTATATTTCTACTACAGGGGTATTTACATGCCTAACATTTCATTCCCAAACCAAGGGGATTTATATGAAGTTGGTCCTCTTATTTTTAACTCTATCAGCCTTTGCTCTTCTGAGTAGGTTCCACTAGGGACCATTGTTGGTGGGATTTCCTTCCATTCAGCCACAAAACCGTTACAGAGGTTGTGCACTGATGATGGGCATTAGACCTGGATTTCATTTAAGCTGGCCACAAAAAGATCATTCCTACCCTCCACTGACATTCAGGGCTGAATCGTCTGATATGGAGGTAGAAACAATAGGATTTCTACCTCCTTCTGCCGATTCAGCCCTGAAGATAGATTTTGCTCAGGCGCCTTCAATGGCACCCGATCAAAATCTTTTAACTGGCCCGATCGGCGAGTCGTCTGATATCTGCAGGTTTCTGCGATATCTGTCACCTCGCCGAGTTGCCATACATGCACTGAATTATCGGTGCATGTATGGCCAGCTTTAATGTCCCATTGGGTAGATGTTGAGTTGGGCTGAGAGGTCAGGGCTCTGCGTAGACTACTCAAGTTCTCACATCTCAACAAACCCATTGGCTTTGTGCATGGGGGCATTATTGTGCTGAATCAGGAAAGAGCCTCCCCAAATTTATTGCCACATATTAGGCAGCATGATGTTGTGAAGAATGTCATTGTATGATGTAGCCCAAACCATGGAAAACAGCCCCAGATCTTTATTCTTTCTCCAGCAAAAGCATTGCATTCAGGGAGTGGCATCTGCTAAACCTAGACCTTTCCTAGACTGCCAGATGGTGAAATGCCATTTATCACTCCAGTTAGGATTGAACCACAGGTAGGAGGTATGGGTTTTTGTATTCTGTTGCAAAGGTGAATATCCCATTTAAATACAGTAGTTGGGGAATGTTAACAGGAGGCTCGGAAAGGAGTCGTTACTCAATAGCAACACAGAATCAACATGAACACAATATTTCTACCTGTTTACAGTGATGTTGTGGCTGGAATCTTTCTCATACGAGAGGACATGAAAAATCCAATCCTAAATTGGGAAGAAGGCAAAGGTTTTGTTAAAGGGAAAACATACCCATGTACAAATATAGTTACATTTATTTTATTGTGTGCTTATTATACATAGGTTTTTTGCACTTGGAGCCTTAGAAATCTGCCTATTATTCATGTGAGTGGAGCTCCATGTTGCTTGCACTTTGGTCACTACGTGTGGGCTTATTTGGAAAGCAAGTGTCGTACTGAGGGATTATGTCCCCCTTAAGGTTTGCCATTGTGGCCAAATCATTGTTATTAACAATTCATTCATTAACTGAAAACCCGTGGGCCATGTTTGTTCTCACGGTATTAAGTTGACCTAAGTCCACCATAAGGGCGTATAGGGTTAGTCCAGTCGGGGGCCGCTAGTTAAGGGGAGTGCTACAGGGATCTCTTCTTCTCTAGGGACCCCTTATACTTACTTGTGCCCCAGCTGAAGGCCAGTCTGCCATTGAGATCACCATCTTGTATTGAGTGTCACTGGAAGAGGCAAGATACACACAGCTTTACACAAATCATTTATATCTCTGTAATCCACAAGAATGAATACCCTGTAAATTATATCCTATAAACAGTGCATAATGATAGTCATCCGTTATAATTGGTGCTCAGTGATGTCATTACAATCACTCACTGAAACTTGTGTATTATAATAATAATAAAGTACTTCTTGTTAAAAATGAGGATATTAGAAGTCACCTTGGAGTTCCATGACCTGTATAAATCACCCCCCTTGGAGACTTATAATAGGGGTTACATTATTCCCTATATACAAGGACTAAATCCTTAGGCTGTTCTTCAGGTTGGTTGGTAAATGAGAACTATAATAGATTCCCCAATACATGCATGCATACTTTGGTTATGTAAAATAATCCTCATTGGCTACTGCAGTAGCTATCTTTCCCCATACATTCTGGTTTGCGTAACTAAAGAGCCCACTGCAAAATTGTATGCCACTTACTTGCACGGCTGCTGACACAAGCTGATACAGCTTTCTCTGTCGGCTACTGAGTCCCGCAGACCATAATAACAGGGAACTGGGGGGGGAATAAAGCATAATGTTAACATTACTGGGAACAATGTGTTTCATGCCTTTGGTGGTGCGACTCTTTGATCTTGCCAGGCTGCTTACTGCGGGTAAATATGATCAAAGAGAAACCCCATTAATGTAAAATGGACTCCCCTGGCACCTTGGTACCTTTATGCTGACACCATAGTTTGTGCAAGGTGATTAACCCCTAATGATCAGGCAGAAAGTAATAAAGAGGAGAAAGGTTTGCGAGACAGATATGGGCCATGGAATAGAAATTGGAGATGGAGAGAAGAACGCATGAGAATGGAGAGAGAACGGAAAGAAAATGATAACACGAAACAACGGAGAGGGGGATATAGCAAGGTGGACAGAAGGGGAAGCAGAGTGAAATAAAGGCATATGAGGAGGATGGGATCTATCTATCTCTTTCCACCCACCCCTTCTATCTATCTATCTATCTATCTATCTATCTATCTATCTATCTATCTATCTATCTATCTCTATATCTATCTCTATCCATCCCTCTATCTATTGGGTAGTTGTGGGGCTGTGTCCCAGATCAAGCCACTTGGCATTAGGGTTGTGCCCTTGTGGGCCCGTATTACACCAGCCTACAGGTGGGGGTGGCAATGAGGGCACTGAGGGGGGTGGTAAACGATGATATGGGAAGGGGAAATGGGAAGATGGGGCATGGAATTTGGCTGGTGGGTGGGGAAATGGGTGGGTGAGAAGGGAAATAGACAGAGTGGAGCAGGTCCTGTTCTTATAAGGGAATTTGGGCATTGGAGGAGGTGAGGAAAGGAAAGAATGTATAGGGTATTACAAATGTACTGGCTAGTTGGTGCTTTACTGGCTAGGCTGCTCAGATATTGGCCAAGCGGTAACCCTACTTGGCTTGACTATAAATTTTGAAAGCTAAAACCCCTTTCCTTCCTAAATCTGTGCCAGTGAGTAGGGTGTGGGGCAGTTTGCAGCAGATTACAGCACAGCAAATATCCAGCAAACAAGTATGATAGGTTTCTAAAGCAATTAGTTGGCTTAGTTAACTGTCGACAGGGAGGCAATGATCCGGTACAGGTATTTCTAAGACTTTTACAGGATAAAGATCAGAAGCGGCAGAGCATGACAATACTGGTGCTGGATCATGGTC
The DNA here is from genome assembly GCF_000004195.4 of Xenopus tropicalis. Lineage (NCBI taxonomy): Eukaryota > Metazoa > Chordata > Amphibia > Anura > Pipidae > Xenopus > Xenopus tropicalis. Next base: position 22,711,083 of record NC_030685.2, read on the forward strand.
ATTTTGGCTGCTTGCACTCAGCTCTGAACCCTTAAACAGCACTGTTACAGTCGGTGCCCAAGGGACCATGCTAAAGCCTCTTCACTAGTTTTAAAAAGTGAGCACCATAATATTAGCCCCCTGTGGATTTTTTCACTTTACTTCCCCTTTAAATGCAAACAAAAACCTGATTCTATAATAATCCACCTCTATGGTTGCTGAACTACAGCTCCCCTGATGCTTTAACCTTAAATAATAATAATATTATTAAAATGAAATGCGTAATTGTTATATTATCATTAATATCAGAGATGCCTATGCTGCGTCCTTCCAGCTGAAGAACAGTAGCCCATAAATGTCATGGCTAGAAGTTGTAGTTCAACAGTAGTTGTTCTATGTTCTAGATTTGCCAAGCAAGGGAACCTCACTATCACATACCCCAGTCAGGATACTTGTCGTTACTGCAGTATTCTGACCCATTCGGTAGCGGGTACTGGTAGTCGGCACAGCCGCACGTTTGCACCATCTGCTCTTGGTAACAGGAACGCAGGCAGGACTGTCAAGGAGAAAGGACATTGCAATATAATTTGTAATAGATTATAAGAACATTAACTATGGATCCTAAAGGGGCCCCTAGGGCCAAACAATTGCATTAGCCAAGGTGGGCATATCAGGGGAAAGATTTGATCATTTGCTTGCCAAGCAAGCAAATCTTACCATGTATGTCCATCTTTAGTCCTGAAATTAGAGAAGAAGGTTCACACAGGAGGAATCCACATGATCATCCCAACCGCAGCAGCCATGGGAAGTACCACAGTACCCATATGCTAGAACAGTGATCCCCAACCAGTGGCCCAAAGGCAACATGTTGCTCCCCAACCCCTTGGATGTTGCTCTCAGTGCCCCAAAACCAGGGAGTTATTTTTCAATTCCTGACTTGGGGGCAAATAAAGCCCCCTGTAAGCTGATAGTGTGCATAGAGGCCCCTAATAGCCAATCTTAGCCCTTATTTGGCTCCTCCATGAACTTTTATGGTGCTTGTGTTGCTCTCCAAGTCTTTTTACATTTAACCGAGGCTCACAAGTAAAAAAGTTTGGGGATCCCTGTGCTAGAAGAATAACTAAACTGTGATTAAACCAAGAATTGATTTGCAATATGGATTTTAAGTTGGGACAAACAGACCATTTATGAGAGTCTTGAATTTGGTCAGCTTTGCAGACCCGGAGCCTCCTATAATATAATGGGCACTGTAGTTCACAAACATCTAAAAAAAATGCTGCCTTCCCAAAGAATTTTGTTTGGCTCTAGAACCTGAAATCAGAGTACATTTTATTCCCAAATAATATCCTGTGGTTTGTAACAAGAAATTCATTCTCTGTCCTCCCTTTAAATAATAAACAAAGGCAGCTATAGCCAGAAGTTCAATGGACTAGTTCATAACTGTGGGACAGACTAGTACCCAGCTAATGTGGTACAATCTCTATGCCAAGCCTCTTGGCATCCACATTATATAAGGAGACTGAGATGGCCACTGCTGACTTTGGGCTATGAAAATATAGCCAACAGCCCTGGGTAGTATTTATGAGGGTAGGGATGGGTATGGGAGATTTAGATGCCACAGCAAGAGAAACCTGCAGTTATCAGAGAATGATGGTCACAGCAGGGCAAGATGGTGACGGTAGGATAAGATGGTGACAGAACCACCATGTTTGTTATAGTTCTGGTTTCAGTCCAGCAGCTTACCTCCTGTCAGCTCAAGGCTAAGAAATCTTTGTATTTTTTCTTTAATAAGAGCTTATGGGTGATAATGAGGAGGAACCAACCCTACACCTAATGAGGAGGAATCAGCCCTACACCTAATGAGGAGGAATCAGCCCTACACCTAATGAGGAGGAATCAGCCCTACACCTAATGAGGAGGAATCAGCCCTACACCTAATGAGGAGGAACCAACCCTACACCTAATGAGGAGGAACCAACCCTACACCTAATGAGGAGGAACCAACCCTACACCTAATGAGGAGGAACCAGCCCTACACCTAACGAGGAGGAACCAAACCTACACCTAATGAGGAGGAACCAGCCCTACACCTAATGAGGAGGAACCAACCCTACACCTAATGAGGAGGAACCAACCCTACACCTAATGAGGAGGAACCAACCCTACACCTAATGAGGAGGAACCAACCCTACACCTAATGAGGAGGAACCAACCCTACACCTAATGAGGAGGAACCAACCCTACACCTAATGAGGAGGAACCAGCCCTACACCTAATGAGGAGGAACCAGCCCTACACCTAATTAGGAGGAACCAGCCCTACACCTAATGAGAAGGAACCAGCCCTACACCTAATGAGGAGGAACCAACCCTACACCTAATGAGGAGGAACCAGCCCTACACCAAATGAGGAGGAACCAACCCTACACCTAATGAGGAGGAACCAGCCCTACACCTAATGAGGAGGAACCAGCCCTACACCTAATGAGGAGGAACCAACCCTACACCTAATGAGGAGGAACCAACCCTACACCTAATGAGGAGGAACCAACCCTACACCTAATGAGGAGGAACCAACCCTACACCTAATGAGGAGGAACCAACCCTACACCTAATGAGGAGGAACCAACCCTACACCTAATGAGGAGGAACCAGCCCTACACCTAATGAGGAGGAACCAGCCCTACACCTAATTAGGAGGAACCAACCCTACACCTAATTAGGAGGAACCAACCCTACACCTAATTAGGAGGGACCAAACCTACACCAAATGAGGAGGAACCAACCCTACACCTAATGAACCAACCCTACACCTAATGAGGAGGAACCAACCCTACACCTAATTAGGAGGAACCAACCCTACATCTAATGAGGAGGAACCAACCCTACATCTAATGAGGAGGAACCAACCCTACACCTAATTAGGAGGGACCAAACCTACAACAAATGAGGAGGAACCAACCCTACACCTAATGAGGAGGAACCAACCCTACACCTAATTAGGAGGAACCAACCCTACATCTAATGAGGAGGAACCAAACCTACACCTAATGAGGAGGAACCAACCCTACACCTAATGAGGAGGAAGCAAACCTACACCTAATGAGGAGGAACCAACCCTACACCTAATGAGGAGGAACCAAACCTACACCTAATGAGGAGGAACCAAACCTACACCTAATGAGGAGGAACCAACCCTACACCTAATGAGGAGGAATCAACCCTACACCTAATGAGGAGGAACCAACCCTACACCTAATGAGGAGGAAGCAAACCTACACATAATGAGGAGGAACCAACCCTACAGCTAATGAGGAGGAAGCAAACCTACACATAATGAGGAGGAACCAACCCTACACCTAATGAGGAGGAAGCAAACCTACACATAATGAGGAGGAACCAACCCTACAGCTAATGAGGAGTAACCAAACCTACACCTAATGAGGAGGAACCAACCCTACACCTAATGAGGAGGAACCAAACCTACACCTAATGAGGAGGAACCAACCCTACACCTAATGAGGAGGAAGCAAACCTACACCTAATGAGGAGGAACCAACCCTACACCTAATGAGGAGGAACCAACCCTACACCTAATGAGGAGGAATCAACCCTACACCTAATGAGGAGGAACCAGCCCTGCATCTAATGAGGAGGAACCAACCCTACACCTAATGAGGAGGAACCAACCCTACACCTAATGAGGAGGAAGCAAACCTACACCTAATGAGGAGGAACCAACCCTACACCTAATGAGGAGGAACCAACCCTACATCTAATGGGGAGTAACCAAACCTACACCTAATGAGGAGGAACCAACCCTACACCTAATGAGGAGGAACCAAACCTACACTCAACAAACTAATGGAATGTTAATGGAAGATTAGGCCATAAAACTCTCATGATTGTCAAAGAATTTTGAAAGTTGAGTTGTTCCAAGGGAGAATAACAGGGGTCAAACCACCCTTCCTTTCTCCATGATGCATGGTGTGTTGGTAGGGAAATTTGAGCGCTGCATTTTCTCCTGTAAAAATACTGGTGTTCCATAGGTCTTATTAGAAGAAGCTTCATGTACCTCTTATTGTCTGGGTCCACATGTCTCCTCTAGTAGATTATTAGCAACCTATAATCTGTGCAAAGGTTTATGATCTGGTGGCTTGTAGTGATCCTCAACATTTAATCCTCATTTGTTGCCTTTATTACGACACTCCTAAGTCTGCAACATCTCCTTACATTGTGCCAGCTAACATCAGGACTCAAAAGGTCCTTGAATTAAGAAAGTTCATTAGCTTTCAGTCATTTACATCAGGAAGTTGTCTGATGGAAGTAATGCCAGAAATTAAATAAGAAATGTGGGATGTGTGCAAGTCAAATACAAAGTAATAATAAAAAAAAACAAAGATACACCCCAAGATTATCCAGTCCAGCTCTGACCAGTTCTTTATTTGTTACTGTTAGAACTTCTAGTTGACGCGAATAAACCAACCAATGCCAAATTTCCGAATGGCAGCGTTACAGTGTATCTCTTGTGTAATATTGAACAATAATAGATCTAGCTGGAACCTGATTAGATTACACAATGAAATCACGTTCCTTTTATGAGAATTCTGATTCATTGTTACTTGTACATTTTGTCTTTCTCTGAAATCGATTCGTGGTAGTTCCCACGCCTTTGCATCTTATGTTCTAATCCAGGGCCCCAATGAAGTTACTAGGAATGAGCCCCTGGCATTATCAAAAAGGACACTTTTTTTATCTCAATCAATTGGCATTCCCATTTAAGAGCAGTTTTTGTAATTAAACTTAAGGAGGGAACCCTCATGGACATTGCTGGGTGGCTTATTTGCCCTACTGTTATCCTCTATTTCTATAGCGCTAACATTCTATTCAGAGATTACACATCATTATTTGACTCCCTGCCCCATCACATTTACACTATGGAAAATGTCACCAGAAGCCAATTAACCTGCCTTTTTGTTTGTAAGGAAACCATAGGACTAGATCAGTGCTGTCCAACTGGCGGCCCGCAACCCCCCTCTGTGTGGCCCCCCACCTGTCTGGCTGCTTTGATGGCTTACATTTGTGTAAACTTTAAATAGTATCAGTACTGAGATTAACCCCCCCCCCCCGCACTGCTCACACCTCAGATTCAGGCTGTAATCCCTCTGTATTGTTTAAACATGTAATCCCCTGTGTTTTTCACACCTTTTAGCTTCTGCATCCACATTGTTCCCCTGTTCACACCTCAGACATTGTATGTAGTGCCTGGACTATGCTGCCTGTGTGTATGGCACACACAGACAGCATAGGGTAGGCAAAGTATGGAACATAGGCAGTATAGGGTAGGGAGGGTATGGAACACACAGACAGCATAGGGTAGGCATAGTATGGCACACACAGGCAGCACTCTGCCTCCCTTATGCTGCCTGTGTGTGCCATACTCTGCCTCCCTTATGCTGTCTGTGTGTGCCATACTCTGCCTGCCCTATACTGCCTATGTGCCATACTATGCCTACCCTATGCTGTCTGTGTGTTCCATACCCTCCCTACCCTATACTGCCTATGTTCCATACTTTGCCTACCCTATGCTGTCTGTGTGTGCCATACACACAGGCAGCATAGTCCAGGCACTACATACAATGTCTGAGGTGTGCGTTATGCTGTCTGTTAGAGGTGAACCTGGCAGGGGTTTGTTCTGGGAGTTTGTTAGTAGTTGGAAATAGCCATTAAATGGTCCCTAAGGTGTGTAATTATGTGCTGGGGGTTGCTCTGCTATCCACAGGGGAGCAGGAGTCATATGGATTTAAGGGAGTGTCTTAATATGACATAATATAATTCTTTCATATTTGAATAACTGTTGATATCCCCGCAGTGAGGACCAAGCATTTGGGTTTTTGCTGCACTACCACCATTGTGATGAAATGGGTGTGGTTTGAAGTGGGTGTGGTTAAAAAAAGGGAGTGGCCAAAACTGGCTTCCATTAGCGGCCCTCCACCATGTATGCTAGAGAAATTCCGGCCCTCGGTACCGCAGAAGTTGGACAGCACTGGACTAGATGAAACCCATATAAGCAAAGGTAAACTATACAAACTCTTTGCAGAAAGTGCCCTGTCTGTAACAGAACTGAAGACCCCACGGGGTGGTTGTGCCAGAGGCTAGGGAAGGCCACCAAAGAAACAGACTCTCTGGGCCTTGTCTTGGTTATGGGATCACTTGGGCTGACTGCTGTCCTGTTGCAGAGGCAATGGGTCCTTTTGTATGTCCATTTTCTGTCCTATGTGGTGGGACTTCTTTGCCCCACCTGTTCCTTTCAGTCTAGTTACTGCCCTGCATCTCTCCTTTGCTGGGATGTGTTTGCCTTACCAGCTCTTTAGCTGACTTTACTGTTCTTGGACCAGTACCAATGGCCCCAAGGCCTCCATTGGGTACTAATCAGCCACTTGCCCTTTGTCCTTTCTCTAATAACTCAGCTCATTATTTCTAGCACAGAAGCCAGTTTTTTTGATGAATTTCATGCAACGACTGGACTATAATACAGCGCTGTTACTACTCAGGCTCATAAGAGTAAGCATTCTGTATCCCATGCAGGATGACCTCTTTAAACCACTGAAAAGAATATAGCACACTGTGGTACAATACCAATAGTGATATGAATATTGCCATATACCTACAGGATAAATAAACCTTTAAAATGAGTGAATGTAAAATTGATGAGAGAGTTGTTTTTACAGTTTACATTTATTTTTAATTCGAAGATATTAAGGCATAAAGTACTGTCAATATGAATGAGTTTTGTCACAACAGTGCCACCCGCTGGCCAGTTTCTGACCATGATGTTGCTGAGGGAGCTGGCAGGAGAAAGAAAGAGGCCTGGGCTGATGTATAAAAAAATCATTAATATTACAGGTATAGGACCCGTTATACAGAATGCTCAGGACCAAGGGTATTCCAGATAAGGGGTCTTTCCGTAATTTGGATCGCCATACCATAAGTCTACTAAAAAAATCACTAAAACATTAATTAAACCCAATAGGATTGTTTTGCATACAATAAGGGGTAATAATATCTTAGTTGGGATCAAGTACAGGTACTGTTTTATTATTACAGAGAAAAGGGAATCATTTAACCATTAAATAAACCCAATAGGGCTGTTCTGCCCCCAATAAGGGGTAATTATATCTTAGTTGGGATCAAGTACAGGTACTGTTTTATTATTACAGAGAAAAGGGAATCATTTAACCATTAAATAAACCCAATAGGGCTGTTCTGCCCCCAATAAGGGGTAATTATATCTTAGTTGGGATCAAGTACAGGTACTGTTTTATTATTACAGAGAAAAGGGAATCATTTAACCATGAAATAAACCCAATAGGGCTGTTCTGCCCCCAATAAGGGGTAATTATATCTTAGTTGGGATCAAGTACAGGTACTGTTTTATTATTACAGAGAAAAGGGAATCATTTAACCATTAAATAAACCCAATAGGGCTGTTCTGCCCCCAATAAGGGGTAATTATATCTTAGTTGGGATCAAGTACAGGTACTGTTTTATTATTACAGAGAAAAGGGAATCATTTAACCATTAAATAAACCCAATAGGGCTGTTCTGCCCCCAATAAGGGGTAATTATATCTTAGTTGGGATCAAGTACAGGTACTGTTTTATTATTACAGAGAAAAGGGAATCATTTAACCATTAAATAAACCCAATAGGGCTGTTCTGCCCCCAATAAGGGGTAATTATATCTTAGTTGGGATCAAGTACAGGTACTGTTTTATTATTACAGAGAAAAGGGAATCATTTAACCATGAAATAAACCCAATAGGGCTGTTCTGCTACATGTAACATGCTATGATCATGGCTGGCTGTATGTGAATAAAAGTGCTCATATTCACTCTCGGCGGTACCTGGATGGAGTAGGAGCTGTTGAACTCTGCATACAAGTTCTGCACTGGGATATCAGAGCCGTTAACTGTGCAGGAAGAATATGGGGCTTCCATGTGCTCCAGCTGATCCTGGAGAGGAGAGAGGCAACAGGACATTAGCGATAAAGGAGAGCACAGAAAAGACATATATATGGTGCAGTGGGAAGACAATATGGCAGCAACAACTCATGGGGACCAGAAGAATTGAAGGCCCAATGGTGTCCTGACTGATGCCCAGTTTCAATATATCTTAGAGAAACATCATATTCTTCAAGGTCAATCTTGCTAATTTTTAACCCTTTGCATTAGCAACAGCCCTCCCACCCTTTCTTCCAGCCAGAAGAGAGGAACGCCAATAGGGGGCTAGGGAGTCGGGGCAGCGGGACTTTGGTGTTGCTATGAGACCCAGGAACTTGTAGTTACGCCGCTGCCAGGCCCCACTCTCAACCCCTGACAAACAGTGCAGGGAACAGTTTCAACAAATAAAAAACAGAAATGACTTTGTTAATAGTAAAGCAAACATGTGTGACCACAACTAACTCTCCATCAGGAGGGAGATAAATCATAACAATTAAAAAGGACAAAGATAACATCGGCTTCAAAGAACAGATCCCAGTTAGAGTAATAGCCATAAAAAGGCTCAGAAAGCTTTTGTGAGATGGTGGTTTGGATTTACCCGGTTTAAGCCGAACCATGTGCTGGCGGGAATCCCATCTGATAGCTTTGCTGGGAGTGAACTTTCCCATAGACTTACCACAAGTACAGCGATGGAGGTCTCCGTGCCTGGCATGGCATAAATTCCCAAGTCTTTGACAAAGGGAAAACTTCTCTGCTGGTGGAGGATCAGTCTTGCCGCAGCCGTGGTCTGGACGTATGGGAGATATTCGCCCTGCTCGATGTCCAGGACCAGCTTTAACCCTATGAAATAGCAAGTGGCGGCATTTAGCTGATTCAATGCCATTCAGTATTCTATAAGAGTGGGATTGGTTTTTAAGGTGACTATACAGTGGGTGATAAAAGCTGCAGGCCTTCCCTCAGGCAAGTTATACTGTAAATTCCCATTGAATCACATCAACATGTTGATAAGGTTCTCAGCCTATAGGCCCCATGATGACTTGATAATTGGCCTGACTGGGGTGCAAATGATCATATAAACCTGATTTGGCTAAGTGTTTGGGTGGCCAGATATTTTGGCTTATATCAGGTCTGGACTGGGATACAAAATAGGCCCTGGCATTTCAAGTACACAGAGGCCCAAACAGGCCCCCACCAGCCCAATAAATAGTGACTGTCTATGGCAGTGATCCCCAACTAGTAGCTCAGGGGGCAACATGTTGCTCCCCAACCCCTTGGATGTTGCTCTCAGTGCCCCAAATCAGATAGTTATTTGAATTCCTGACTTGTTGGCAAGTTTTGGTTGAATAAAAACAAGATTTCCTACCAAATAAAGCCCCCTGTAAGCTGATAGTGTACATAGAGGCTGCCTAATAGCCAATCTAAGCCCTTATTTGGCTCCTCCATGTACTTTTATGGTACTTCTGTTCATCTCCAAGGCTTTTTACATTTGACTGTGGCTCACAAGTAAGAAAGGTTGGGGGCTCTGGTCTATGGCATCTTACAGCAGCCCCTCTGGCATTGGCCAGAATGCACAGATTGAGGCCCAGTCCAGGCCTTATATGAATGTTGCCCTCTGTGGAACTCATACAATGAACTGCTTCTCAGTGTAGCAAGTGCTAAACTGGTGGCATTTTTTATTTTACCATTTTTTAGCGGCAGTTCCAGCATTATTGCCAGGCCCGGATTTGTGGAAAGGCCACAAAGGCCCGGGCCTAGGGCGGCAGAAGTTTAGGGGCGGCATGCCGCCCCGCCGCAACAGAATTTTTAAATTTGGCTCCCATACGGAGCAGTCGGGACCTCTCCCCACTGCTCCGTATGGGAGTTTAAATGTGCGATCGCGCATGCGCACTCGGGGGAGAGGGCGCCGAGAAGTTAAATCCGGCCCTGATTATTGCATCTACCGAAAGTGCATCTGAGGTCAGTCAATGGGCATGGAATGTTGGGCACATACAATACAAGTTGCTTTTATGCCTTAAACCCAGTGTTACGTTTTCTTCTATCTCTGAAGTTGCCAAATAATGTGAAAGGTGAACAATCGCTTTAGTCAAAAAGATATTGACAAAGGCAGCCATTCCTTGTATCCCAGTATTTTGCAATATAATGGGGAAAGCTGGTATATGACTCAGCCACTGGAAATGCTCTTTATCTAAATGTGGGCGTATCGTGCCCAGTTTGGCAGGGAGTGCCTGGCAAATGACAACATCTTATCTTATATACAAACCCCAGCCTTCATTATCCTACTTTAAAATCTAATTATGACAGTCAGTACTTTAAAGTGATTTTATATCCTTAGAATAAATAAAGGAAACCTGAGTTTAAATGACTGATTTATCCGTCTCGCAGCGTTAGTAATTATAGCCCTGCCGCTCACATTGGCTTCCTGGAAGTTTTCTAGAAATGATGTACAGTACGGGTACAGTAAAGCGACAGGGAGATGAATCATTTTATTATTATACTTTTATTTATAGAACCAACCTATTCAGCAGAGCTTTATAGAAAGTAAATAGCGTTCACATCAGTCCCTGCCCCACAAGAGCTTACAATCTAAGGTCCCCATCACATTCATATACAGGAATGGGATCCCTTAGCCGGAAACCCATTATCCAGAAAGTTTCGAATTACAGAACAGCCATCGCCCATAAATAATTCAAATTTTTATATATATATATGTATGTATATGTATATATACAGTATAAATATATCATTGTTTCATCTCTATTCTAATGCTATGTAATATTATTTTCTCTTATTCCCTGTCTCCCTCCCTGTCCTTCTCCCTCATGTGCAATTTTCCTATTTTCTTTTTTGTTCTCTCTCCTATATCTTCCCCTAAATCTACCTATGGGCCACTGTTTCCCCTCTCCAGTCCTATGTCCACGCCAGCACAAATGAAATCCCCACTATTCTAGTAAGCAATAATAAACAATATACGGAGCCAGTTTCTCTCTGGGCTAAAAATAATCATTATTTTTAAATATGGCCCTTTTATTGGAGCTCCCTATAGATCCTCTCATGTCCCTGTCCATGTTTCAAATGAAGGGTGGGGGTGTCCTAACAGCTTCTGCCAGAGGCACAGTAGGAGGGCGTATCCAATCACAGCCCTGCAGTCACACAAGCAAAGACAGGCTTCAGTTCCCTATCAGGTCAGCCTAGCTGCTGATTGGCTCCTATCCTACAGTGCAGTGTGCTGAGAGCCACTGGCGGTGGAACAGATGGGCGGGACTAGTACACAACTTTTTAAGCACATTCCTTCTATATTTAAAGAAGTATAAGGAGTATAATGCCCATGCATGTTGTATTGTTTTTTTTACACAATATGGGGGTGATTTATTAAAATTAGTATTTATAATTTTTTTTTCAATTTGAAATTTTCAACATTTTTCAAGTTTCTAAACCTGAAAATTCAATATGTGAGTTTATTTGATTTAGAAAAACAAACTCTAAAATTGATAAGCCCATATGTCTAGCAATGTGCACCCATAGCTGATGCCTCTTTGCCTGTCTCTAGGTGGCTCTGCTGGCTACAATTGGGTCTAGGGCCCCAGAGGCCAAGGCCGCGGTGCTAACCAATACATTTACTATAATTGCCCATTGCAAGGTGTTTTACAAGATGGTTCCAAGCACAATGTTGCCAAATTTAGATTCCTCGTGCCTGTAATGGGAGACACTATACCATTACGGTGCCATTTGCACTGCTCATTTAGGTTTAGGAAAACAGAAACACGTTTGTGGGTTACATAGTGTCATTTCATGTTCCATTTACTTTTATTAGAATCAGTTTTTGGGCACAGGGTTATGAAAAATTGCTTCAATCATTGCTTGCCCAGCACTGATTGCTAACAAACAGCCCAGTAAAATGTTTGTGCAGGATACATGATATTCAGTTCCTAGCAGAATAAACAGAGAGGACATTGAGATGATCTGGGCACCTACTCAGGGCACAGAGATAAAGTCATTCTGGATTTCCTTCAGTGATTTGGGATTGAAGATATGGAAAAACGAGCCTGGGTAGAACTGAGCCAAGCTGCCAAAAAATTTTGATTTATTAAAAATCCAGGCTGGCTTTGAACAGTAAGAATATATAAATGTGTCTATATAAGAAATTAAAGCATATATATATCGCCTGGGTCTATGTCAAACAACTGGTGCTGGTCAGTTTATCACTATGTGATATTTACCTTGAAGCCTTACATTATCAGCATGATATAGTATAAGTAAACCCATGACAGACATATACAGGGTTTGACTGGCCCACCAGAATACCATGGACAAATCCGGGTGGGCCCCGACCCTGTTGGGGCCCACCTGGATTTGTCCTGGTATTCTGGAACACATAACAACACATAAATGTTCATGGAGGTGCACAAAAGGGCTGTGATTGGCTATTAGGCAGCCTCTATGCACACCATCAGCTTACAGGGGGCTTTATTTGGTAGGAAATCTTATTTTGGGGCACTGAGAGCAACATCCAAGGGGTTGGGGAGCAACATGTTGCCCCCGAGCCACTGGTTGGAGCTCAGTGGTGTAAGGGTACCCTGCATATAAGCCTGCCCATACGCTTGAAAACTCTAATTGTGCCTGCACACCAGAAGCACCCGGGTGCAGGCATATGCTGCTAATGCAGATATTGGCTCAGTGCAGGGACAAATTTTTTGGCAAGGCCACAAAGTGACATGTTGCCCGTAGTACTGCAGTCTAGGCATGCGTCCCCTGTGCTCTGGGTGTAAGTCAAACGATGCAGATGTGCAAAATACTGGGGGTGCAGTAAAGGGTGCCAGCTTGTGGGCACCCGGGCTTATACGCAGGCTGGCAACCCACCTTGTGGGCCTTACCATAAGGGTTACTGTTTGGGCCCCTGGTATCCCAGTTAGGTACTGATGGCCAGTAGCTTAAGACCTTGTTCAAATCACTTCATTTCCCTGTACCTGGTGTACTAAACCTGGACTGGGCAGTTATACGGGGCACACAGATAGGTGGCTCCAGTGTGCCAGTATGGGACAGAAGCTCCAACAGACAGGCCAGATGGAGGTATATATGTACCAGCAAAGAAGCCAAATTGCACATGTCTTGGTTCCTCCATGACCCGCTGAACATTGCTGAGTAGCACAGCCGAGCAGCCATGGCTGAAACAATGCTCTATTATTTCCTCCCCATGACAGACACATAGCCTATCATTATGCTAAATTCATTATGTTTTGGAGGCTTTTCATCATTGTACCTTGTCACGCCCTTGTACTGTAGAGAATTATATGCTTTCATTGTGTGTCACTGATAATGAAATGCTGCTTGCTAAAATCCAGAACAAAAGCTTTAGTCTTTGAAGGGAAATGAGTTGTTTTTTTAGATGTCACACAGCCCTATAGTAAGTGTAAGTAACAAATCAATTCAATACAAAAGTACATTGATCTCCACTGTCCTTATTCTCATTAATATAGTGCCATTGTCTTATGTAGCATTATTACAAGGTCAGGGGATGCAGTGATATGTTACTGACACAGATACACATTAAAGCCCATAATGTTAAAGACAACGAGAGAGGCCCTGCTCAGAAGAGCTTAGAGTCTAAAAATGGTAGGGGAGAAAGACATAAGGTGGGTCCTGTCAGTTTTAATTGGGAATCCCAAACCTTTTTTACCCATGAGCCACATTCGAATGTCAAAAAAGTTGGAGAGCAACACAAGTATGAAAATGTTCCTGGGGGTTCAAAATATGGGCTGTGATTGGCTATTGCTAGCCCCTGTGTAGACTGGCAGCCTACAGGAGCCTGCCGTTTGGCAGTACACACTGTCTTTATGTCTCAAATACCTCCAAGCCAGCAATTCAAAAATAAGCACTTGCTTTGACGTCATTGGGAGCAACATCCAATCGGATGATGAGCAACATGTTACTCACTAGCCACTGGTTGGGGATCACTGGTCTAGATACAGAGACGTGTACTGAAAACAGAGTAGATAGGGGTGCTGGAGAAGAATAAGGGTGTTAATTAAAGATAGGCAAGTTTCTGAGAGGTTAAGTTGTAAGGTTGGACAAAGAGGTGACTTTTAAGTGAGTGTTGTAGGCCTGGAGTCTCTGTAAATCTCTAAAGGGATGTCAGAGGAACTGCAGAGTGAAGGTCACGTCTGGGAGAACCCATTGTAACTAATGAGGAGATGTATGGTGGTGCTAGATTGTTAAGTGCTTTGTGGGTACAAGAATTTCAAGGTGAATTTGTTGTAAGACAGGTGCCAATGCAGGGACTGGAAGAACAGCACTGGGCCAAGGCAGACGAGCGCCCTAGGCAACATGGCTGGTCTTCATGCCCACCCTCTGCTCATTTGGAAATGAGTGAAAGAAGGCATGGCCGCTCTGAAAATGTGGGGAGTGAGGTGTGAGCAGTGGGTAGGCAAGGGCCCAGACTAGGGGTGGTGAAAGAGGTACGTGCCTATCCACCCCCCCCCCCCCCAGCATTGCACCCTATGCATGTTCATCTTCTGCCTACCCCTAGTTTTATGAGTCTGGAGGCAGTGTTCATGATGGGTTGGAGTTGGGTCAGTTTAGAAAGGGAGGAGTTCACAGAGCAGTGTGTTGCAATAGTCTATGTGGGATATGATGAGAGCTTGTATGAGTGTATAGGTCATCTCATGTAGGGGAAGGGGAATGATCTCATGCTGAAAGAGCAAGATTATGTCAAGTGTGGGAAATGAAAAATGACTCCCTAAGCAGCATACCTGGGGAGCTGGGGTTATACAGTATTGTAGTTACTGTCATTGTTAGCTATTTTGGACTGCCTCCATTTTGTCCATGTTAAGTTTTCGGCAACAAGAAACAAGAACAAAGACAGTCTGGGACACAAGCTAGGCCTTCCCCCCACCCATTACACAAAGTGTTTCAGCTGCCCGCTGGTTTCTGACCAGTCTGCGTGACACTATCATAACTAGTCCCCTTTACCAGGGTTGCATGAAAAGATACACTAGTGATAATACAGAGTAGAACACAAGGAACAATGCCCATCAGTTATCATGATCATCCCCTTAATACAACCTACCAAAATCAGCTCCTGGGTTGGCAGATGCCATGGGATCCTCCCCTTCTTGTCCCCAGTTAAAGATGTAACAGTTTCCATAGTCAGCATCATAAATACGGGTGAAATTTCTGGAACAAAAAGCAACAGAACTAATGATATGACAAGTGCACATAGACTTTGGGGCAGGGACTGATGCAAATGCTGCAAATGGTGCAGTGGAATATGTCAGTTCTGCATATAAAAAGATACGGTGTTGGGTAAGCACACTCCTGATCCACAACCCAAGATTTCATCCAACCAGCATTGATAATGCTCCACTGCTTGTCGTTGTGTGTGTGGGAGGCAAGCAGAAAAAGAACCGGCAGGACCCCTTTATTTATATAGTAACATAGTAACATAGTAAGTTGGGTTGAAAAAAGACATACGTCCATCAAGTTCAACCATAATGCCTATATATAACCTGCCTAACTACTAGTTGATCCAGAGGAAGGCAAAAAACCCCATCTGAAGCCTCTCTAATTTGTCGCAGAGGGGAAAAAATTCCTTCCTGACTCCAAGATGGCAATCGGACCAGTCCCTGGATCAACTAAAGTTAGTAGACTGTCCAATATTTGCCAATTAATTACAACTAAAGAGAGATAGGTTGGGTAACACTGATATAAACAGTTGAAGGGAAAATAGCCTCTCTATTTTCTCTTCCTTATTACATTATTAACATTTATTTATAAAGCGCCAACATATTCCGCAGCGCATAAACATAACTCCAAAAAAAGTGACATGCCATGGTTAAAGTGTCATGGTTAAAATATCATGGTTTAAGTGTTGTGGTTAAAGATAGTGTCTTTTGAATAGTTAAGGACAACTGCATCACATTTTTGGAGTTGGGTTAATGTGGCTGGGGAGGGGGCCATAATGGTAAAAGCCATAATAGGGTTAATTCCCCTTTGATGCTGTATATATATATATAAAAAATTGACCAAGCTGTAGGCTAAATTTTTTTTTTTTTTTTTACATTTTACTTTGTATTTATTTAACGTTAGATGTCCAGTATATCTATACAGTTATATCCATAACTACTAACTACTTTCTATACATTCCCTACCTTGCAGCTTTGGCCCCAGTGGCTCACTTCTGCACCAACACTTAATATCCTGGTGAACTTATACGTATCCCTTCTGAAAATATTTCCTGCAGTTTATAAAGGCAAATTCACCTTTTAAACATCAGTTGCAAATATGTCTAAATAAAACCATTTCAGGTGAACTTCCCCTTTACCAATGCCTGTGGCTGTGCAAAGCCAGTATGGGAATTCTAGCAGCACAACATGAACCTCTGCAAAAAAAAAGTGAATTGATGGAAAAGTCATAAATGATCAAAGGGACCTTGCTCATTTAACGGTAATGCGCTCCCTAGCAAGGTTTTATTGGAGCTCGAGAAACCTATAATGATGGGTGTAGGCCGACAAACTGATGATAAGAATCTCTGTGAAAGAAAAGGGAGCCTTTATCTCCGCTGCTCTCTGCATTTACACTATGGCTAAAGTACACATTGCTCACACGTAAATGAGAATTTTCTAACACAAATGTTTCTTTAAAAATGAGCAATGACATAGTAAAATGTGCTGCATTATGGATTCATGGTCACATTTTAAAGGGGATATAAACCTTCGAAATCAGTGATGCTCAACAGAAAATTCAATTTAGGACTCAAAACATTGGTACATTGATTAATGCTACCAAGATACATTAATTAGGGCCATACCGGGCCTCCTACACTCCAGGGTCTGCCTCCTTTGTAGTTACGCTCCAACCAAATGTTGCTGGATGACAACTACCAACATTCTCCAGCATACTATCTGTATCAGCAACCACAACTATAGTTTCTAGAGTTGCCAAGCCTTCAGGTCAGGGTAGCATCACATGGGGTGAGGAAATGGGTGAAGTGGGTGGGGAATGGGTGGAACAGGCAGGGAAATGGGCGGAGTATAGGCGGGCCTGGACTTATAAAGGGTAACCCATCAGTGGATAGGGTCAGGGAAGGGAGGGATTTGTAGGGTGTAATGTAATTGCATTTGATTTACAGTATGGGTCGGTCAAATACCAGCTGGGTGGTATCCCTAATAGTTTCTAAAGCAACACTGCACAGTAAAACTTTTAATTTGGCAGCCCAGTTGATGCACGAGAATCCTTCTTTATCACAGTGTAATACTGGCAAGCATAAAGGTCCCAATAAAATGTAAGATAACAAGGAGATGACTGGCACAGCCCAAGTAGGGTTTCTCTCATTGGTGAATCCTCCTGCATCTGTCAGGTAAGAGTGCCAGTAGCCAACAGGACAGAATCACAGGCCACGCATGCAGAAGGCTAACAGAAAATAATAAAGGTACAATGTAATCTGGAGGTTAATGCCAAGGTCTAACCCGTTAACTCTAATTTCTAACTTTTGGTTTACTACCGGCATACTTAGCAGTGTATAATACGGGTGCAACCAATCCTTAAAATCAAGCCTATATAAGCCCTTCCCATCATGCAGTTCGTTACTTGAGCAGTGTGGCATGGATCCTAGATCTGTACCTTGTCCCTGAGCGCTGTAGATTGACCCTAGCTGTAGCTACATTATGTGTACACGCGTAATTTATTGTTCCCGGGGTCTAGCTTGTTATATCCAATTCCTTGTATCCTTTACTGGAAGCAAAATATATTAAACCCTGATATCTTAAATCCTTACTTAGCATCATTGTCTGACCATCACATGTCCCACTGACCTCTCCAGTATTCCTGCTCTGACCTTTTCCTACTCCATCCAGTATTCTTTCCCCGCTCCCCACTATGATAACATAGCTACCCTCTGACTTAAGGTCCCCATACACATGAAGATTCGCTTGCTTGGCGAGGTCGCCAAGTGAGCGGTTCTTCACCCAATATCAAATCGGGGAACGTGTAGGCTAAGGGCCAAACGATCGAATTATAACGACGGGTATAGCCAAAGTCGGTTCGGGGACTGCATCAATGAGCCGATGTGGTCCCCTATCCGACTAGATTTTCTAACCTGCCCGATTTCAGGCCAGATATCGGTCAGACACGCCCGTTGGTAGTGCCCATACACGGGCCGATTAGCTTCTGAATCGGTCTAAGGGACCAATATCAGCAACTAGAATTGGCCCATGTATGGGCACATTTAGTTGCTGCAACTCTCTGACCTTAACCCACTCCAACCCTGACTTGCCTATTTTCTGCAAAATTACCTTATAAATGAGAGGAGGCTGGCACAAGAAAAACTGGACCAATTAACAAAAAAGTGATGCAGTAAAAACATGTTTCTTTTTTATTTAAAGATCTCAAACATACACAGCCTGATGCATTTCATGCCAAAAGCAGGCACTTAATCATAGGCTCATATTACCTATTTTCTGACCAACTCTCTGGCCTTTACCTGCTCCAAACTTGCCTTCTCTCTGCCATTCACCCACTCCAGCCTTGTGTTGCCTGTTTTCTTACCTCCAACCATGTCTCTCATACTCACCAAACTTCCGACTCTGACTTTGTCTTGCCTGCTGTCTGACTTTAACCCACTCCAGTTCTGTCTTGTCTACTTTCTTACCTTCATCCTCTCCAACCATGTCTCTCATACTTACTGAACTTTCCGCTGAGACTTTGTCTTGCCTGCTCTCTGACCTTAACCTACTCCAGCCTTGTCTTGCCTGCTCTTGTACCTTCATCTGCTCCACCCTTGCCTTTCCTACTGACTGAACTCCCCGCTCTGATTTTGTCTTGCCTACTCTTTTCATCTGCTTCAACCTTGTCTTTTATACTGACTTAGACTCCATTATAAGCAAGTAATTCTAATTTTTAAGAATGATTTCCTTTTTCTCTGTAATAATAAAATAGTACCTGTACTTGATCCCAACTAAGATATAATTACCCCTTATTGGGGGCAGAACAGTCCTATTTGGTTTATTTAATGGTTAAATGATTCCCTTTTCTCTGTAATAATAAAATAGTACCTGTACTTGATCCCAACTAAGATATAATTAATCTTTATTGTAGGCAAAACAATCCTATTGGGTTTAAATGATGTTTAAATGATTTTAGTAGACTTAAGGTATGGCGATCCAAATTACGGAAAGACTCCTTATCCGGAAAGCCCCAGGTCCCAAACATTCTAGATAACAGGTCCTATACCTGTATAATGATATAACTAGAAAGTAGAAAACAAAGTTTATTTCCTACAGAAAAACTTTTTCTCTTTCTATGAACTTCCTATTAGACTGTTTTACATAAGAACTCACATAAAACAAGCCCAAGATCACGTGACAGGCTTTTGCGAGCAGCACATTGCAGTTCAATGTTTAAGGAGGGTTCATTTTTTATATGTTAGTCTTTCTTCAATAACTATTTTTTACAGCCTCCCTTACTATTAATGTATAACTACACCCAACTGTTTTCTTTAAACACCAACACATACATGCCAGTCTAATCCCCCATAAACTTCACTCCATAAATCTCCCGATAATTATAAAAACCCTTGAAAACGAGTTATTTTAAGCAGGGCACTTGGAAGCAATTTAAAAAATGTGCTGTGAGGATGGGCAATTTGATGGAATAATTCCTATAAAGTTCCCTGCAGGCTCTGGTTTGCCCCACGCGATCCCTGCTGCCTGCACACTGCATACCAATTACTTCTATCTAAGGCGCACCAGAGGATGTGACTACTGCGACTATTATGCTTTATGTCAATAATCTTCCGCCCAAGGTTTGCCAGAATGCATGGGATCCCCGTTGCCTATGCACTGATCACTGCCGCCATTACATTCCATATCAATGATTTCCAGAACATGTGATCACTGCAACCTTTACAATGTATATTCAAAATCTGCAGGCCCCATATGCTGCATATTAAGTTCTATAACCTTATGTTTCCAGCTTGCTTTTTCTACTCTCCTCCCAAAAAAATTACTCTATAGGAAAGCTAAAAGCTAACCATACCTATTGGTCACCAAACAAGCTAAACTTTGCCCAATTTTGCACTGAAATTCATGATTCCATGACAAACATCTTCCTCCTCCTCCTCCTCATCTTCCATAACTTGCCAGTTATGGAATCCACTGATATCTGTAGTACATGGATGTGATTTAGGCAATGGGTAGATTCAGGGTGTGCTGGCAATATACTAAAAATTGACACCCATTTATTTCTATGCCAAACCCTGGACTCATGGGTGCACTCGTGGGTCAAGCAATTTTGTCTCAGCATTTTCAAATGCCATTCAACCTGTGGGTTAAAGAAGCAGTTCACCTTTTGTTATGAGGTAGAGATGGCTATTCTGTTTACAATTGGTCTTCATTTTTTATTATTTGCGTTTTTTAGCTTTTTCTCTAGCTACTCTCCAGTTTGGGATGCATCAGCTCTCTGGTTGCTAAAGCCCAGTTTAATCTAGCAACCAGGCAGAAGTTTGGAAAAAGAGAGACAAGAATATGAATAGAGGAGGAACCGAACAGAAAGATAAGTAATAAAAAGTAACAATACAGGTATGGGATCCCTTATCCGGAAACCCGTTATCTGAAAAAATTCCGAATTACAGAAAGCCCATCTCCCATAGACTCCATTTCATTCAATTAATTCAGAATTCTTAAACTGATCGTCTTTTTCTCTATAGTAATAAAACAGTACCTTGTAATTGATCCCAAATAAGGTATAATTAATCCTTATTGGATGCAAAATAATCCTATTGGGTTTAATTAATGTTTTATTGATTTTTTTAGTAGACTTAAAGTAAGGGGATCCAAATTACAGAAAGACCCCTTATCCAGAATACCCTTGGTCGCGAGCATTCTGAATAACGGGTCCTATACCTGTAATAGAATTACAAAGCAATAGATTTTTAGCTGCCACTATCTTCTTAAGATTTAGAGAGGAAGGTAAAAAATTCCAATAATAAAAAAAAAATGAAGACCAACTGAAAAGTTGTTAAGAATAGGCCATTCTATAACATACTAAACGTGTAGGTAAAGCCCCATAGAAATAAATAGGGCAATTCAGTAGCCCCCCCCCTGCTGAGCTGCTAATTGCTCAGACAACAATCAGCTCATCTGCCTTTAGGAATTGCCACTGTTTGTCCAAAGCTATTTAAAAGCTCATTAATAAAGCTAATATTTTAACGCCGGCTGCTGGATGTTTGTGTGGTTGCACTCTGATTGAGGATTCCCTCACTGTGATCCCTGAACTACCCGGCACCTTGGCACTGCGCTGGCACAGACCTTTCCTGTTCTGCTGGCGCGGCGGGATGACTGGGCGCAGGGCTGCTGCCACTATCTTTGTTGGTATAGGGAGGAGGAGTTGTTTCTCTTTTCATTGCAGAGGAGATTGTAAAGCGAGATCAGAGCGAGGTGCAGGGTGTAACACGAATCTGCGGGGCCCCAGAACAAATTGCATAACCCCAGCAACACCCCTGCCACATACACACCCTGCAATTTTGGTAGCTCGCATTACCGCGTAGGATGTTTATTAGGACTCTATAAATTAATGTCTTTTTCCCTGTTCTCACCTTCCACCAAACCGGGGATATTTTTAGAAAATCCTATGAAGAAGCACGTGGATGAATAAACGTAATGCCGACAGTCGGCTCTGGCCTCCAGGGGGCCCCAGAAGAAATGCTTCTGACTCTTGAAACGATGTAGCAGCCAACACAGTTTTGTTTATCAGCTGTCTTCTGTTTCATATTATTATTATTATTATTATTATATTATTATATTATAACATTTATTTATAAAGCGCCAACATATTCCGCAGCGCTGTACAATAAGTGGGTTACATACATTGGACATACAGAGTAACATATAAAGCAATCAATAACCGATACAAGAGGTGAAGAGAGCCCTGCCCAAAAGAGCTTACAATCATAAAAGTCAGAACCACTAGTGCAGGCAGCAACTGCCTTCAAGACCAATTACATTTACAAATAACTTAAAGACCACAGACAATGTTCAATCAATGCATTTTGGAAAGTTGCTTAGATCTACTTACATTTTCTTTTATTAAGCAAAACCTTGTTTGAGGGGTTTCCAGCCCCTTTAAATCCTACAAGTTAAGTGTTTTTCATATTCATTGAAAATGAATAGGCTTCCTGTTAAATAAACTATTATTGCACTTGAGAATTGCAAAGCTAAGAATGAGGATCCAGCCAGCTGTATTTAATATATATATATATAAACGGACCATAGAGGAGCACTCCCTAAACTAATGTAGCAGCTTGCCCGGGACCCCTAGGGTTCGGATCTGGGTGCCCCACTGGCCCAGTCCGACTCTCTGTATCCTCAAACATGCATATTTTGACAGCAGGGGTGGGTCTTATAGCTCAGGTGCCCAGGGTGAAACTGGACCTAAATACAGTACTGGATCCAGCACAAATATTGTTAAAGGGGAACTAAACCTTGTTGCACTGCACTGCTCAACCAAAATGTACTCAACTATTGCTGGACTACAAACCCCAGAATAATGTAACATATTATAAGGCTCCCTGTTCTTTTTTCCTGCAATTGGAGTTGGGAGCAATAAGCACAGTTTCCCAGCACTGAACAAGTCTGTCCTTTATCCCCATGTCTGATTCCTGTGTCATATAATGAAGGGAAAATGACATAATTATCTCTATATGTAAGATACCAGCAAAATGCCTGATGTAGTGCTGGGAAACACTGTTCTCACTGGTCACTTCTTTTGCACTTATTCCTAACCCTCTTTGGCCACTGGACTGGACCTGCTGGAGTCGGGTTTCGATCAAGAACACAGGGCTGTTTTACCTTAGACACAGTTTTGTAGTCTGATTCCCTGTAATGCCATTATGGACCAATGTCCATAATGATCACAGTGTAAACCGGAATGCGGAAGTGCGGCGTGAATGCATGCGTACGTACATGCCGCAGCGTACGTAGGCATTAACACAGCACTTCTGCATCCCCGCTTGATCACGGTCCACCAGAAATCCATGGGGGGGTCAACTGGTGGACCACGATCGACGTATTGTCCACCCCTGGTGTAAACCCTCTCTCACCTTGCTCCTTTGTGAAGACATGGTTTCTGGGACTTGAAGTTCCTCTGAATAGGCTCCCTCCCTATCAAAAAGGGTAGGAATATTTTCCCTTTAAGTCCACTAAAAAGCCATATTAATAAAGGGTTTCTAAACCTATAAATACAATGCTTAACGAAAAGAAAATAGAATTCCATGCAATGTTCCAGTATAAACTCATGACAAATATTTAATGATTTGAAACATATTTGCAATGTAATTGCTTCTGAAAGCCGTGTCTGTCTGTCCTTGCCTATCCTTTGCATTGTTGGTACTGACTATCACCAGTCAGCTCCCCTCCAGGCATTACTACATTTCCCACAATGCCTTGCAGAGATCAGTGATGCTCCATTGTCACAAAACAATCACAACACTTTCAAGGCATTGTGGGAACTGAATCATTGGCTGGAGGAGAACTGGCTTCTGCTGCATTGTTGGGTGCACAACCTTTATCACGTATAAAGGTGGCCATACACGTGGCGATCCGACGATGTTTCGTACGACCATCGGTCGCACGAAACATCGTAAGATCCGCCACACACCATTCAGGGCTGAATCGGCAGGTAAGGAGGTAGAAACAATAGGATTTCTACCTCCTTCTGCCGATTCAGCTCTGAAGGGAGAATTTTGGTCAGGCGCCTTCTATGGCGCCCGATCAAAATTTTCAAACTTGTCCGATCGGCGAGTCGTCCGATATCGGCAGCTTCCTGCGATATCGGTCGACTCGCCGACATGCCATACACGCACCGATTATCGTACGAAACGAGGTTTCGTACGATAATATCGGTGCGTGTATGGCCACCTTAAGTTTGTAGATTGTAAGCTCTTTTGGGCAGGGCTCTCTTCACCTCTTGTATCGGTTATTGATTGCTTTATATGTTACTCTGTATGTCCAATGTATGAAACCCACTTATTGTACAGCGCTGCGGGATATGTTGGCGCTTTATAAATAAATGTTAATAATAATAATAATAATAATAAAGTATAAACGTATTATTCAAAAAATGTTCCTATTGGAGACAACAGAAAAAAATCCTTGGACAATTTTAACACAAGGGGAAAAAAATTATATATATAAATATAAAAAGGGATACATTTTGTGCAATGTGTTCACAATAAAGTTGTGATTGTGTTTATAGGGTGTGCCAGCCTTAGAATAATTTTTGTACATATTAAATTTGGCTGTGCACCCCGCTATACACAGTTTTTTTGCATTAGAGTGCAGACACTCCAAGGACTGACATATAATAATATATATGGCCTCCTAACCAACAATTAGAAATATTAGGGGAATTTGCCAAAACAGCCTCTCTTACTGCTCTCACAGTAAAGGACTTTTTGGGTCAGTGAAGGTGAAAATGCTTTTCCTCTAATCTGAAGAGGTGACCTCTTGTTCCTTGCACATTCCTGTGAGTGAAATGATCTTCTGAGAGTTCTTTGTATTGACCTTTAACATATTTGTGTAGCATTATCCTCTTGGCTCCCAAACATCTCTTCTCTGGACAGAACAAACCCATTCTGATTGGCCTTTTTATATCAAAACTGTTAAATCCCCCTTTGTTAATATTGTTGCGTCACTCTTCTCCTTTTCAGGTAATATTTTTAGGTGCCGGCACCCCAACTGTACTGGATATTCTCAACAGTGACGGCATATTTTTCATTTACACCATGCTTCAGTTGGGGCTAGGACTTCTATACTCCCTAGCCATTATCTGCTGTTTGTATGTTCTATTCTTCTATCAAACAATGTAAGGCTTATTCATCTGTTATTGCTATATAATACAGTAAAGTAAATCTGAAACCAAGGGTGGATTATATGAAGGTGCACTGTCCTCTTCCCAAACATATTTAAGCACCGCCCTGTCCTTTGGGTCCAAGGAGATGTAAATCCGACACTATCTAATACTTTTGTAAAGATGGGCATACACGGGCCGATTGTAGCTGCTGATATTGGTCCCTTGGAACGATTCGGTAGCTTATAAGCCTGTGATGGGGCAGGAACGAGGGGCATGCCCGACTGATATCTGGCCTGAAATTGGCCAGATATCGATCGGGCAGGTTAAAAGACTTAGTCGGATTGGGGACCGCATCAGCTCCTTGATGCGGTCCCCCAACCGACTGCCCCATTGACGCCATTATAATTCGATCGTTTGGCCCCAGGTGGGTATATCGGGAGAAGATCCGATCACTTGGCGACCTTACCAAGCGAGCGGATCTTCACGTGTATGGCCACCTTAACTTAAGTCCATCTGATCTGGTAGCAGGAGAGAGCTCTGCAGATTATATATAACTGTACAGTGTGTTTCTATAGTCTACACCAGTGGTTCCCAAAGTGTGGGACTTGTCTCCCTAGGTGGATCTGTAGCCATGGCAAGGCTCAGCTACGGAGAGATTTGGCAGTTGATGGGCAATTAGATTTAGAATTAGTGAGACTAAGGGTGAAACCATATTTCCTGTCCTAGATTTTCTTGGAATTACAGCTGAATGGCTGAAACACAATTACATTTCTATATCTGTAACCTTGTTATTGGCTAAGGAGGTCCCTGAAGAAAAATGTCTCCTCCAACGACGGACAACCAACAACCAGTGGTCTACACACCATTGAATTTTAAGGTTTGAACTGTCATTTTAAAGGAGAAGGAAAGGTAAAATCACTGGAGGGTGTCAATCTTAGGCAGTGATTGTAATCACTTACCTTATGCCCCAGGTTGGTGCTCCTGTTAAGGAGAAAACCACACCAGAACGGGGTAGCTGTGAATGAGCGATCCTCTTCCTCCTGTCTTCGCGACCCTGGGGCTAATGCATGTTCAGTAAAAAAGTGGCACGAAGACAGAGGAAGGAAGAGGATCACTCTCTCGCAGTCACACCCAACCAGCAAATGACCCGTGTGTTAATGTGCTTTCAGTATCTGGAAGTTAGTGAAAGTATAGGTAACCAGCAAGAGGCAAAACCAAAGTACAAAATGCTCCATAAATAAGAAACCTCTTTTACGATGAATATGCATCCCTTCCTTCATTAAATGTGCTGATAATGTACCTGTAGCTGCACGGCTGCCCCCCAAAAAGGCAGGTAAGAATCAAATCTTCTGCTTTGAAGCCCATAGCTATGCGGTCAGCTAGTGGCACATTGGAGAAGATGCTGGAAAGCTGAAGGAGATACCACTCCTGTAAAGCTTGAATGCCACTAGTGAAATTCCGATAGACGCATTGGGTGTTATTGTTTGTGCACTGCAGAAAAAAAAAAAGATTCAAAACTAAATAAAACTTACTGTATGAAATGCCTGTACATAGAACATTATATAGATCATACTTACCAGTAAATGACTAGTGCTAGACAGAGAGCATCGGGGCCCAGACTGGGATTCAAAATAGACCCTGGTATTCCAAGTACACAGAGGCCCAAACAGCCCCCCCACCAGCCCAATAAATAGTGACTGTCTATGGCATCTTACAGCAGCCCCTCTGGAATTTGCCAGAACCCACAGATTGCCAGTCTGGGCATACCATCACCAGGTGCCAGTCAGGGCCCGACTATCCCTTACTCAACACTGAGGTGTATTTGCCCTCAAGTGAAACTCACCCAGTGTTGTGAGACACATGTACTTTTCTGACATGGAACTATAGATATTAATAGTGCTGTGTTTTGGTGGCTGCATGGCTAGGAAGACACCACCGGGTCAGAGAAGATAAGTAAATGTGATTTGTGAGAGAGTAAAGGTCTTTATTTTCCAAGGTAGTGGAAATAGTAATTAACAATCCAAAACTGGTGCCTGAGATTCAAGCTAATTTGAAACCTTGGTTGCTATGTGCTAGGGATCCTAATACAGGTATAGGACCTGTTATCCAGAATGCTCGGGACCTGGGGCTTTCCGGATAAGGGATCTTTCTTTAATTTGGATCTCCATACCTCAAGTCTGCTAAAAATTCATTTAAACATCATTTAAACACAATAGGATTGTTTAGCCTCCAGTAAGGATTATCTTAGTTGGGGTCAAGTAAAAGGTTCTGTTTTATTATTACAGAGAAAAAGGAAATCGTTTTTTTAATGGAGTCTATGGGAGATGGCCTTTCCAAAGTTTGGAACTTTCTGGATAACGGGTTTCCGGATAAGGGATCCTATAGCTGTACTGCCACATATGGGACTCAGGCCTGTGTTATATCACCTCAGCACGGGTGGCCGATTTGTATGCCTCCCTTAGCTGATTTCACAAGTAAAATGAGTGTGCCAACAGACTAGCAATTACTAACGAAAACCCTCTCCCCTCAGATATGTGGAGAACTGTTGACAAATGCTTCTGTGTTGTTAGTGCAGATTCCAGACGCAGATGGTTGCCAAATGCATAACCTGTATCAGGTGGAGAGATTAAGATTGAGTGGGGGTGGGTATACCCAAAATCAGCCAAAAGTCAGCCATAGTCTACACTGGGTACAAAGCATTAAAAAGAAGTAGCTCCTTTGTAAACTTCGGAGCACAGTCACACAATCGTTGGAATCAATGCAGGTTGCACTGTTCTTCTTACATGGAAAATGACACATCATTATTACATGTTGACTTCAGTTCTGTGTGAGTTAACCCAAAAGCTAGAAAACCCTTGTTAGTACAAAGCTGGGAATGCTTTTTGCAGGTTTGCCCAGGCAGTTTGGATGATTTTTACAGTGAAGCCCTGTTATCTGGACATGTATAAGAGTTATCTACCTATAGTCCATCTATAGACGAGGAAGTAAAGAAGACTCAGGAAACATGAAACATTAGCAAGGTGTCCATACATGAGTATGGCTACTTGTATGGTATCTATTTGGCCCAGAGGCTGGATCAGTTGGATACTGTCTATGTAAGGCAGTTGTTTGTTGTATGTTCAATGAAGGACACAGGATGACCTTTATTTTGGGTCCCCATTAGCTCATACAATGGTTACAGCCATAGAAATAACAATACTTGCATGTTGTAATAGGCATTATCCCCTAATCTCACCCTAAATTACCTTGGGTTGAGGCCCCCAGGAGGCCAGCCACACAGTCTTGGAGCACCTCAACAAAGCTTACTTTGGTGTATCTGAGTGGTGAAAGCCTGTTACCGCCAGTGCCAGACCTTAGTTCTCCTTTAAACTCTCAAAGTGGACCCCCCAGTACCACCATAACCATACAGGATAATTGGATAAGATGACGCTTACAGCACATTAAGTGAGCTATGAATGAGGGACTCACCAGCTTCATGGCCACTTTGTACCGCTGAGAGTAGGACGTCTGATCCTCTGAGGAGTTTCTAAATGAGTTGTTCTTTGAGTAGATGGCATTGTTGTCAAAGATGTTATTCACTATAGGGTTACTTGGGTCAGTTTCATCAATAACCACTAGTGGTATGTGGTTCCACAGAGTCGGGTCAAGAGTCACATTCTGATTGGTGCTGCTCTGAGTGAATGTGTTGGCTTGGTCTTGGCTAGAAAACTGGATGCGATCTAAAGCCGTGGCCACCAGCGCATCCAGATCCTTCAAGAGCGGCTTAACCCTTGAGTATCTGAAAGGCAAAAGTAACATGAGAAAGAAGGCTAGAATTATTCCAGCAAATTACTCTAGCACAGAATTACTCTAGCACAGAATTACTCTAGCACAGAAAGGCAAAAGTAACATGAGAAAGAAGGCTAGAATTATTCCAGCAAATTACTCTAGCACAAAATGCATAGCCCCTAATGGAGGATAGGGTGCCAATATTATGTATGGGAGTCTGAAAAAGCCACATTGAGCCGTGGGAAATATAAGTAAGGTCGACGGGTGGCACTTTGTAAAAAGAACCCAAGATCATTTACTGCCCTGGTTGTACTCACTTGTAAGGGTTGGCGTTACACACTGTCACAGCAGGAAATTCCATGGTCTTAAATCCAATGGAAAGAGACACACTCACACCATAGGAGAGATATGTCAGGATGAGAACCCCCCACTGCCAGAACACAAGTCCTGCAAAGACCAGTGTCAGTATAAACCACATGACTCTCTTCTTAGGCCCTTCTTTAATGATCCGCTTAGGACCGTGAGTGTTGGTGTTATCACAAAACCAGACCAGCAGCTCCTTGTAGGTGTAGCCGGGTCCCTTCTGTATACGGTGCAAGGCCCTTGTGAAATATCGCTTCAGCCTCTTCATCTTTACCTGCAGATGTAATTAACATTTTGATTTCATGAATGCATACAGTATATTATGGGCCTCAGTAATGCACCTAGAATACATGGTACACTATTCACTTTATGGGAAAAAAAGGTTCAGCTTTCTATGCAAAGTGCATTATTAGGTGGAAAGGGTGCTGAGCTGTGGCAATGGGGCTGGCAGGGATGGGGGGTTTCTGTACAGAGGTGACTGGGTTGTGGGACCTTAAGTCGGGTACCCGTTGGGCCCTGGGTCCAGTCCAACACTGTACTCTCTTCTTCATCCTCTGATGATCTCATAGATCAGAGGGGAGGGATCAGTAGCATTACATCACCATATGGGAGGAGCCCTGCTTGAAGCCTGACCCACCACCTGTGAGTTTTGGGAGCTTTGGAAACTCCTCCTTGACCCGTCTTGTAATTTCTTGAACCATATACTTGTCCCAAAAACTCTGGTTAGTTGGTCACTCAAGCAATGAAAGGAGATATAGGTGTTTAATTCTTCATAGTTTGTACAATTCCGGTTTATATTGTTTTTCAAAAGCAGAAGAATTCCTGTACCAACCAGATTTACTTCAAATGAGTTCTGGAGACCCAATAAAACCAGTGGATCAGTAACCAGAAGAGTAAATCCTAAGGACCCACTTATCCTATTTATTGAACAAATTGTACCGTAATTAAAAAATAATCTCTAAATGCCCCAGAAACTAGTGTTCTAGATCACAGCACTGAGGAACGCCATTCTAGATCATTAAGTGGAAAGAAGCCCACAACATTGCGGTGAAGTCTCTTTGTATACCAGTATTACAAAACAATTTTATCTTGGTTTAATGTGGCCAAAAATACATTTCTACAGTTCTGTGTGTCTGTTGTACATATATTTTCCTCCAGGAAACCAATTTAAATTCCAGTGAATTATATCTCAAGTATATCTGAATATATGTAGAACAACCCAATCCTGATTGTGTGGTGACACAGCTCTTACAAAGTGTATTTCGCTGGACTAGTGTTTAAATAGGACCTGATGAAGTGCTATTGTTCAAACACATCTATTCTTTTAATATGTAACGGGAAATATACATTTGAAGTCAGTGGGCATAGCAACCAGCCAGTAATGCAATTGTGCACATACATTCCTCGTCTTGCAGTGTCGGACAGGGGTCTTTGGGGCCCACTGGGGGTTGTTACCCAGGGACCTATTGCTCATTGTAAACCCTCCACTCCGCAGCCCTGCAGCCCCATTGCCCCACCATGTATCCCGTATTGTGGCTTCTGCAAACAGATCCCCCCCATACTAGAGTTGTCACCTCTCCTGCCCGGGAACTCCAGGCAGACACGTGGGACATGACTTCACTGGGCAGGCAGTGACATCACATGGGTGGGCCACTGACATAACAGGGCGGGACTATGACAATCACCAGGTCAATCTTGGAGAATCCTGCTGGGCAAAATTGGACAGGTGGCAACCCTACTCCATACCCAGGCATAAGGCAGACAGCAGGGCCAAGATGGGAGAACACATAAGCGCCAGGGCCCCCCGAGATCTCTCCTGGTGTCTGCCAACTTAGTCTGACCCCATCTTTTTGTAACTGTTACGCTAATTTATTTCGACTTAGAAGTTTATTAGAGGGAGATGTTAAGCAGGCCTGGTGGGTTCTGGCAATGAACCAGAATGAAATACCAGAGGGGCTGCTGTACGATGCCATAGACAGTCACTATTTATTGGGCTGGTGGGGGGGCTGTTTGGGCCTCTGTGTACTTGGAATGCCAGGGCCTATTTTGTATCCCAGACCGAGCCTGGTATCCGAGTCTTTAAAAACAAGTTCAGAAGAAAAGAAGTTGTTTAAAACCCCTGCTTTCTCCTTACTCCCACTAACATTTTATTACTATTTACTATGTAACCTTTGCATATGTATACTTTAGAACTTTCAGTTTGCAGTAGCCTGGTTTATTTTAAACATGTTTAATTGTCTTCCTTGACTTCAAATATACTTATAATATCATAATGAAAGAAAATGTACTTTCCAAAGTGCATAAATTAAAAAATGTTGCTCTTAAAGCTATTTGTAAATGTAGTTGATATTGTTTATTTCTTTCTGTTCTTTGTTTCTGACTCTCAAAACAATGTAGCAAAAATCAGGTCTCTTCCAGGTCTGCTAATGAGCTGGCTTCTGCTACATTTTTTTAGGAGTCTGAAATAGTAGTGCAGAGGACTTAAAGAGACAGAGAGATGCTTATTTTAACAGCTGGAGTGGAAGGATTCTGTTGAACTGGCTTGTATAGTAATACTGAATTAAGGCGGCTATACATGGGCAGATTTAAGCTGCCAATTTGGGTCCTTTAGACTGATTTGGCAGCTTATCTGCCTGTGTATGGGGACTCCTGACCGATATCAGGCCTAAAATTGGGCAGATTTGATGAAGTCCTTGCTCCAATGGGTCCTATTACCATCATTTTAATTTGTTTATTTGGCCCAAGGGCCAAGCAATTGGATTATTCCAATATTTTCCACCTTAGGTTGGCATATCGGTGGACCTCGCCAAATGAGCGGATCTTATAGTGTATGACCACCTATAGAAAATGTTGAGGAGTCTCTTCTTATCTATGTTGCGTTTCTTGTAAATTCCATTTTGTGACACATTAAGCAGGCAGGTTCTTGCCAGCAGCTACATTTTTGCTACCTGTTACAATAGACTATAAAAAATAAATGTTTTATGTTCTGTTGACAAAAGATAAACACATTTATTGAGTGCTTCCCACAAACCAAGGGGTGAACTCGGCCTCCAAAACACTTACATAAAAACAAGAAGAGTCGCAAATGTAAGAAAAGAGCAACCGACTGATAACAGATTGTGTACAATGCCAAGGCCCTGATCTACAGCAGCAGCAGAGAGATACGGGCAACTCATGGAGCTTCTATTATACATACAGTAAATATCTGCAGGGTCGAACTGGCCCATTAGTGTAGTGGAGGAATATCCAGTGAGACCCAGTCCTGTTGGGCCCCACTAGCCCAGGCACACTGACAGGCTGCATGGTGTAGTGCGACTAAACTGCGCTGGCGCCAGTATTTATGGGGATTGGTGGGGCCTTAGCTTGGGGGGGGGGGCGTGTTAAGGCCGGACTGGTTGGCCCTTGGATCTGACTCACACAGAGAAGTCAGACATATTTTGTGGCTTTGGTTAAATGTAGGTTATAGGTTCTACAGGCCAGCCCCATCCAATAAGGAGTGGATACCATACCCATTCATGGCTTGTAAACAAGTACTTTCCCCGTGGCCTGCTGCATTTATATGGCCATGCAACTACCACGTGACTTCATTTTTCCCTGTTTTACACAAAGGCATATGAATAACTATGAATAAAATATTAAAGGGGCATATTAAAGTTATTATCAGTTATAACTGCTGCTATGTGACACACGAGGGGCTTCGAATGAACTCCCTTGTGCCCCCTGTGCAAATATTTCTGGGCCCCTGCTCCTATGGGTACAACCCATAATTCAGCCTTTCTGATGTGTTGGAAATCTCTTGGCACAGATGTGGGTCTGGCCAGGGCTGTATTTATATATATGTAACCGAGGGCCTAGGGCAGCAGCCTTATGGGGAAGTTTTAAAAAATAAGAACCCTCCCCAGCCACTGCCAAACCCACCAGTGGAAAGCTGGAAAGCTGGGCGAGTGGGGCATTTCCCTCTGTGAAGTCACTGGAAGTGATGTCATCATATGGAAGTGACATCACCCATGCACGTGACATCACTTCCACCTTCTGGGGGGCATACTTAGGTTGGGTGCCTAGGGTAACACTGGACCTAAATACTTCTCTGGGTCTGGGGGGGAAAAATGCCTGATATTTTAATACTTAGGGGGTTATTTATTGACATTTGTATTTTTTTTAACATGATTTAAATGTTTTTGTGCTAGAAAAAAATAAAAAAAAACTAGAAAAAAACACATTTTGATAAATAACCCCCTTAATCTTTTTATGTCCTCACCGAGCCCTTTTCTTTCCTAGTCTGTACCCAATATTTTTATGCCACTAGTCACATGAATAAATAGAATAATGCAACCCTAATGACCTATATGAAAGGAAGTCTATCTGCAGCCTCGTGCCTTTGTGTAGTCATAGACCCCCTTGATGATTTCAAATGTCTGTATAGAGGGAACTGCGACTTGCAGCTGCAGCTATCACGTTGAGCGACTAAGTTGCCCATGTGACCCTTTTCCAAAACTAATATCCCATAATAAAATTATAGATCAGCAATAATAATAATAATAATTTTCTCATTGTTTTTTCTAAACCTGGACCATCAGGAAATATACCAAGGTGTGAACAAAATGAAAACAAACGTGTATAATCTATAAATGTAAAGCTTACAATTAAAAGCCAGCTTACATAAACACTGGGTGTTATAATGGGGAGAGCAAAGAGAACTGTCACAGCCAACCTGTTCTTGTGGCTAATTAACGGGTAGGGCTAAAATCACATTTGCCCCCCTCCCCCCTTATCTTCGGCCCTGCCTGCCTTGCTCCCCTAAATACACTGGGCAAATGGAACAATTCTGCAAAAAGCTGGAACCAAGTTCCACATCTGCCTCCACCCCATACGTAAGAGGTTGGACAAGTTTTTCCTCTACTCTGCACTGCGTGGACTCATTTTCAACACAATCCACCCACATGCCCAAAATAATACAGTACATATATATCAACAGCAGGTTATGGCACTGCCAAAAAACCCAAATTGTCAGTCAGCATCTAAAGGAATAAAGGAGGTCCGAGACCCTATTAAAGCACTAGCACAGTGATATACTGAGACAATTTCCAATTGGTCTTCATTTTTTAATGGTTTTTCAATTATTTAGCTTATTGTTCAGCAGCTCTCCACTTTGAAATCTCAGCAGCTGTCTTGTTGCTACGGTCTTGTTTACCCAAGCAACCAGGCAGTGAATTGAATAAGAGACTGAAATATTAACAGAATGACTGAATCCAAAGATAAGTAATAAAAAGTAGCAATAATAATTGTAGTCTCACACAGCAATACATTTTGGGAGACTCCCCATTTAAAAAACTGAAAAGATGAAGAAAAGGAAAAATAAATAAATAATAAAGACAAATTGCAATATAACACACACACATATATATAATTGTATTTAAGGTATATACATTGAAAGTGAACCACCCCTTAAATAAATAAATAAATAAATAAATATACTATTCTATACTTAGAATGCCACCGGCTGCCAGTAAAGGGGTCGCTTATATGTGTAAGGGTA
Source organism: Xenopus tropicalis (assembly GCF_000004195.4). Lineage (NCBI taxonomy): Eukaryota > Metazoa > Chordata > Amphibia > Anura > Pipidae > Xenopus > Xenopus tropicalis. The sequence continues at coordinate 22,745,569 of NC_030685.2, forward strand.
CCCCACAGATGGAGGGACAACCACTTACACCACAATGATCAGCGCCAGTGCGCACAGTATAACCCCGCACGGAATAAGCCGGTTGGCACCATACATTTACACACAGTTGGCCCAGTTTCAGTTCTACTCACATGTAACATGGTACCGGGATCAGAGAGACGGGTATGGGCGCAGCAAGCGGATATCAGAGCAGCAGAGGCGCAGATTCGCGCAGTCTTTGCGCACCAAGAAGCGTTCAGCCCAGCTTTGCGCACTGAGATTGTGGAGCTGCGCTTTGGCGCCAGCAGAGGGCAAGAGAGCGGCCGATCTCCGGTGCTGTTCGCTAGTTCTGTGCTGCTACCTGGGATCTAAGCAGCCTACTGATAATACAGGTGCGGTGCCAGCTACCCAGACCCGCCCACCTGTCTCTGCTCTCAGTCGGTGTTGCGCTCCGACCCAGGCCGCTACTTACTGTCCCCATTGCGCTTCTAGGCCGCTACTTACTGTCCCCATTGCGCTTCTAGGCCGCTACTTACTGTCCCCTTTGCGCTTCTAGGCCGCTACTTACTGTCCCCATTGCGCTTCTATAGGCCGCTACTTACTGTCCCCATTGCGCTTCTATAGGCCGCTACTTACTGTCCCCATTGCGCTTCTATAGGCCGCTACTTACTGTCCCCATTGCGCTTCTAGGCCGCTACTTACTGTCCCCATTGCGCTTCTATAGGCCGCTACTTACTGTCCCCTTTGCGCTCCAACACGGGCCGCTACTTACAGTCTCCTTTGCGCTTCTACCTGGGCAGCTACTTACTGTCCCCATTGCGCTTCTACCCTGTTGCGCTCTGACCTGGGCGGCTACTTACTGTCCCCATTGCGCTCTGACCTGGGCGGCTACTTACTGTCCCCATTGCGCTCTGACCTGGGCGCTACTTACTGTCCCCTTTGCGCTCTGACCTGGGCGCTACTTACTGTCCCCTTTGCGCTCTGACCTGGGCGGCTACTTACTGTCCCCATTGCGCTCTGACCTGGGCGGCTACTTACTGTCCCCATTGCGCTCTGACCTGGGCGGCTACTTACTGTCCCCATTGCGCTCTGACCTGGGCGGCTACTTACTGTCCCCATTGCGCTCTGACCTGGGCGCTACTTACTGTCCCCATTGCGCTCTGACCTGGGCGCTACTTACTGTCCCCTTTGCGCTCTGACCTGGGCGCTACTTACTGTCCCCTTTGCGCTCTGACCTGGGCGGCTACTTACTGTCCCCATTGCGCTCTGACCTGGGCGGCTACTTACTGTCCCCATTGCGCTCTGACCTGGGCGGCTACTTACTGTCCCCATTGCGCTCTGACCTGGGCGGCTACTTACTGTCCCCATTGCGCTCTGACCTGGGCGCTACTTACTGTCCCCTTTGCGCTCTGACCTGGACGGCTACTTACTGTGACTAGAAATATGGGCCTTGCAAGAATGTCATTTTGGGGTTGGTCCCCCCAGACCCTGGGGAAAAGACATTTCTTATTGTCATGCTGTACATCAGTCAGCCTTCACTGGGACCCTTATACCCATAGGGCCCTCCAGCAGCCGCAGGGTCTTTTCCCTGTATAATTGCTCTCCTGCCTGTTATTACTGAGCCCTCTAATTGTGCCCTATGCACAGAGCATCATTATCTTGCCCTGTAGGAATTACTTGTATTTATTCCATACAAATCTCAGCCCTGTCTGTTGCTTTTCTATTATCCTTTTAATTCTCCTTTACTTTCCCTCTATCTTTCCTTTTGCACTTTAGCCCCATTTCCCTACCACCATTTTACTAATAGTTTTAATTTAGGCCCCCACTGGTAATTTGTGGGCTCAAGCGGCTGCTGTAAGATGCCATAGACAGTCAGGGCCACATTTATATATAGGAACTGGAGGGCCTGTGCCTAGGGCTGCAGCTTTTGGGGGGAGGGCAGCCCTTGGGCGGCTATATAATAGATTGTAGCTGGGGGTGGCTACACAATGTGGCGTGTGTGATGTCATGTGTTACTGCGTGTGGGGATACACTACTGGATGTGACGTCATGTGCATGTCGTGTGTGATGTCACTTCCATTACCCAGGGGAAGGGGCGTATTAAGGTCGGGTGCCTAGGGTGGCACAGGACAATACAGCGCTATAGACAGTCTCTATTTATTGGGCTGGTGGGGGGCTGTTTGTGCCTCTGTGTACTTGGAATGCCAGGGCCTATTCTGACTCTAGCCCAGAGCTGCTTTAATTGCATCAGAAACCTGTATAGTTGGGGAACTCACTGACACACACTTTGTAGGCAGGTACTGTAGGCAAAACAATGTCTTTCTCCTCCATGCTCCATGCCAGAACAGTCCCATCTCCTTTCTCTGTCACTCATGTCTGACATCTAAAAATCATTACATTTATATAAAGTGAGGATGCCTAATAGCAATTCCACAAATCTCTTAAATCTACACCAGAGGGAGTCATTTTTCCTAATGAGATTCTGAGATTTTAGGCAACATTATCTCCAAAGGTACCTTATACAGAGTCACGTGCTTATTTAGGTGTGTATATAACTTTAAGTACCAAGGCTACAATAGACATAATAGAAAATCTCCGTTGTCTCCTTTATTTATATGGAGCCAACAAAGGCTAGACTTTGTAGGTGCAATAAGCTTACACTCTAAGGGCAGGGAAATAATTGGCACGTAAGGTTGTTGGAATGAAGTGGTTAATACTTTATAACACCATAGCTTCTGATTAATCAGCTGCCATCCAATAGGATCGAAGCACAGGAGCGTTGGCAGGTATGGTGAGAAGGGCGTCTGCTTTGGGGGTAGGGGTTCATCCATCTGTTCCCAGGGTTTGAACGTGCCCATATGCAGGCTGATAGTGATGGCCACTCCTGACTTGTAGGCATCATATTGGCCATGTATGGGTCTTGACCAGGTGCCCTAAAGGCTTGCTGGAAAATCCCATAGGACAAGGATCACATGGGCCCATAGATGTGGTCCTGTCAGTTCTATAAAAGCTCTTAATCTGATTTGGTAATTGCCACTTGGGCCAAACAATCAGATCAGCTCAATTTGGCCATACCGAGCTACACTGGGTGGCTGAACAGAAAGGTTAGCTTGTTTGGCACCCTAGCTAAATAAGTGCATGGCCAGCTTTAGGCTATACCTCCATTCTAAGTGTGGGGTGGTCCAACTATACGCTAACTGGCCCGATACCTATAATGGGAACTCAAGTATTTAAATGGGTCACCTATGGGTTAATGGCTGGAGCTACAGCCACAATCTTGTGCAATTCCCATTGTCGGATGCATTACTGCCTGGCCAAGGCGTGACATTCCACATCAGCGCCGGATCAAGTGGGAAGACCTTACTGCCTATGAAAAAGTACCAGTAGGTATGAAACATGCAAGGAAAGTATCTTTACATCTTTTTTATAAAATGATTTCAATTGGAATATTAATATTAATTTGCCTAATAATATATATTTCCATGAACAAATTCAAGTGAAAAGTATAAAATAAGGGGCACTTTAGAACAAGGGTAATCAGGGTCAGACTGGGGTACTCGGTGCCCACTGGGTACACAAGTCAAGGACCCAGCCCTCATTCCATTAGCAAATTCAAGTGTAAAAATATAAAATGAGTGGTGGATAAAGGGAATCAGAGTCAAACTTCGGTACCAGGACCTGGTGGCCAGGCCAGGAGGATTGGGCCCCATAGGGTTCAGACCCAGAGGCCAATGGCAGATAGGGATTGGATTGGATTACTAAACATTGCCTCTATGATAATTTCATGATGATGCCAGCATACTGTAGGTGCATCTGCTAATGCATCCATGCAATGTTTGGGCAAATGGTGGTGGTATTCCTGGACTGGCAATCTGTGGGTTTGGGCAAATGCCAGAGGGGCTGCTGTAAGGTGCCATAGACAGTCACTATTTATTGGGCTGGTGGGGGGCTGTTTGTGCCTCTGGGTACTTGAAACGCCAGGGCCTATTTTGAATCTCAGTCCGGAGCTGGATGGGGTATAAGTTAGTGGTACCAGTGTGAGTGGGCAGCTAAGCTTGAATTGACACATAAACTGAGGGATAAAGAGATCTGTTGGCAAAACATCTATGGTTCTACTCTGGTCATTGGGCAAAGACAATAGCACTATATTGCCATAAGATTTGTATTTACCCTTGACTCACATTGAATGAGTTCTGATAAATTTCCACTATAAGGAAATGGCTATATAGCATCATATACAAGGAAATGAAAAACATGGGGCCAACCAGTTAAAACCAGACATCAGGATTTTCTTTTCCACATTAAAGCATAGAAGCATGTTCAGGAGGGTGGTACTTATTATCATAATGGGGCCCGACAGACCTGTGGGTGCCACGTAGACTCGCCCACAAAGTGCAAAGAATTGTGTCCTGCCTGTATACCCGTCTCTGGGTCAGCCACTGACTCTAAAAGCAGATATTTTATTGTATAGACAATGAGAGTGGATAATTTCATGGGGCAATTTAGCTCTGTGGGAGGGGTAATTATGGGAAATAAAGCAAAATCACCCAAGTGTGAAAGCATCATGTAAAGAAAAAAAACCTTCCATCCTCAGCCAAGGAGTTCTGGGAACTTCTGTACAGAACCAGCTGTAGGACTAGTGGGTCTGATTCTGATGGCAGCACCATTTGTGGCCTTGGGCCAACTTTTTCTTGACTAATAGGGACTAAAGGTGCCCTAAAGCAAAACACAAAGGGAGCATTAAATTAGCAATTGAATGTACAAATAAGGGCATAATCCTTATTGTATGTCTGCTGTCAGCACAGTTCCCCCATAAACCTGGGTCTTGGTGGCTCCAGCTGAGAAGCAGAAAAAAACATCCATTCTTTTCACTGTAATTACCTATTGAGGTGCTTATCAGTTCATCTCCTCATACAGAGCCTGTATTATTTCATTATTACACCAATGGCGACTTTTCCTTCTAAAAATAGAAGCTTCCTTTACTGGAAAACGGCTTTCCTTTATGTGAAAAAGAATGTATATGTAAAGGGGTTGTTCACTGTCAGTTTATCTTAGCAACTTTTCAATTGGTCTTCTTTTTTTTTCTTGTGGGTGAATTTGATTCCCAGTGCACATATAATCCCCCTGAATAATGGACTTCCCTGATTGCCCCGTATAGCTCAAGAAATAACAAAAAACTAGATTTTCATGAGTAAAACAACAGGCAGGTAGGTACAGCACAAGCCCTATCCACTGCACTTAGGTTGGACTGCCCCTTTAAAAGTTACCTTTTAGCATGTTATAGAATGGCAAATTCTTAGCAACTTTTCAATTTTTCTTCATTTCTATAGTCTTTGTTTATTTGCTTTTATCTTCCAACTCCTTTCAGCCCTCAAGAGGGGGTCACTGACCCCTGCAGCCAGAAAGCTCTTAAATTTTGAGGCTAGAATTTTATTGTTATGGTCACATTTTATTACGTGCCTTTCTTTTTAGGCCTTCTCTTTTCTTATTTAAACCACTGCCTGGTTGCTGTGGTAATTTGGATCCTAGCAACTAGATGTAACTATGTTACTATGTAGATGTCTGCTAAAATTCCAAATTGGAAAGCTGCTAAACCAAAAAGCTAAATAATTAAAAAAACATACCTACCAAAACATGAAGTTGGCAGTTATTATTATTATTATTTATATAGTGCCATCGATTTACGCAGCGCTTTACAGAATAGAGGGGTACAAGAGACAGAACAGTTAACATGTACATATAAACAATTCACAAAAATGGTTTGCAGTTACATTGGATGAGGATCGGAGTCAGTAGGGGGAGGGCCCTGCTCGCAAGAGCTTACATTCTTGCAAATGATCTCAGAGTAGCAGTCTCTACAACATACTAAAAGTGAAATTTAAGGTGAACAACCCCTTTACCAGAGGGCTTCTAATGGGAAAGCTGCTGGTTGGGCCTCACTACTGGGCTTGTTACATGAGGGATCTGCGTATGGATCATGACGGCACACTTGTAATACCCGGGACAGTTCTCCCTCACTGGGCACCTAAGGAATCCCGGCTATTTCACTCATCACATTATTCCTGCCAAACCCAAATGGCTGGATGAACAACATTTTCCAAGTCACCCTGAGGATTTTCCCTTGTAAATACTTGGTTAAGGAAATATAAGAATGGATCAAGAATGGATTAAGTAAATCCTTCCTAGAGATTTAATAAGGGCCAAATAACCACATTACTCAGGCATTGGACCTAGTCGAGCGCACCCGCCCATCTTGCGCTCCCAAAACAAAGGGGAACTAATTCCGAAAGTGAAAATGTAATATAAGCTTCACCATACAGAAATAAGACAATTTATAACTATAATCAGTTAAAAAATAATGGCCCATTCCGAAATAACCATGTTACTCTTCACTTACCCCCCCCCCCCCCCCCGTGCATCTGTTTCTCTTCATTCACTCTTTATACAGGAGCTGGAAGCCACGTTTTTTCAACACATATAGTTTGGATTTGGTTCAACTTGGCTTCTGGATTCGCCCGTATCCGAACCAGCTAAAAATGGCTCAGATTCAGCTGAAACCCAAACTGAATCCGGATTCGGTGCATCCCTATAAATAACATACTAGCCCTTAAAGCTTGAAAGTCAGTAAGGTATAGGATTTGTGTTGGAAAAGAAATTATTAGCTGTACTGGAATGGGATCCCTTATCCAAAAGCCCACTACTCAGATAGCTCCGAATTACAGGAAGGCCATCTCGCATAGAGTCAATTTTAAGCAAACAATTACAATTTTTAAAAATTATACTGTATATATATATTAAGGATGCACTAAATCCACTATTTCCAGATTTGTCCGAACCCTGAATCCACCAAACCAACATATGTAAATTAGGATACGAAAGGGTTAAAGAGCGCAAAAAAAGTTAAATTTTTTTAACTTCTCTGCTTATGTGACAAAAAGTGTGATTTTAAGGATTCGGATTTGGTGCGGTCAGGAGCATAGATTCGGCCAAATCCAAATCCCGCTAAAAAAAGGCCGAATCCCAAACCCGATCCTGGATATACAGGTATAGGATCCCTTATTTGGAAACCTGTTATGCAGAAAGCTCCGAATTACGGAAAGCCCATATCCCATAGACTCCATTATAAGCAAATAATTCTAATTTTTAAAAATGATTTCCTTTTTCTCTGTAATAATAAAACAGAACTTTGTACTTGATCCCAACTAAGATATAATTACCCCTTATTGGGGGCAGAACAGCCCTATTGGGTTTATTTAATGGTTAAATGATTCCCTTTTCTCTGTAATAATAAAACGGTACCTGTACTTGATCCCAACTAAGATATAATTACCCCTTATTGGGGGCAGAACAGCCCTATTGGGTTTATTTAATGGTTAAATGATTCCCTTTTCTCTGTAATAATAAAACAGTACCTGTACTTGATCCCAACTAAGATATAAATAATCCTTATTTTAGGCAAAACAATCCTATTGGGTTTATTAAATTTTTAAATGATCTTTAGCAGAGTTAAGTTATGGAGATCCAAATTATGGAAAGATCCCTTATCTGGAAAACCCCAGGTCCCAAGCATTCTGGATAACAGGTCCCATACCTGTACTGTATATATATATATATACTAAAGATATGAAAACTGTGTACTTAATGGTAACTAAGATGCTTGAATCCAAATCTGTGGCAAAACATTCCTATTGGGTTTATTTAATGATTAAATGATTTTTTCCTAGACTGTATGGTGATCCAAATCATGGAAGGAGCCCTTATCAGGAAAACCCCAGGTCCCAAGCATTCTGGATAAGAGATCTCATAGGCGTACAATATATTCTTAGTACTCTCACTGAATGATTAATACACCAATATTTTCCAATATCTGTACTCGTTTCATGAGCTATGGGGGGCCCTAACCAAAGGTTGGACTTTTGAGGGGGCCCTGAGTATTCCTAAAGGTATGTGTTTGATATCTTTTAATGAATACCCATAGATGGACTGCTGTCTGCCCACCTAAAGCAAACTACTGCAGGCATGCTTGGCACACAGATGTATGAGGTTGGAGTGGAGATGCCCAGACAGCCAAAATGCCCCACTCCTGCCCCATAAATACCTGAAGTGAAGGCAAACCCATAACAGCAAATTTTGATCATGGCATTTGCTAAGTACAAAGTACAGCAGCTTTGCCTAGAGATCCACTCCAAACCGGATTGGGTTGGCTGATCAACAAGAATCATAATCTTGGCAAAGGAACCCTGGTGTGGATCAAATGAGTCTATATGACTAGGGAGAACAGTATGTCTCCGGGCACAGCCTCGTATTCTCTCTGTTTGGTTTGCTTAACCGCTTGGCGTGTCCGGGGTAATAGGGCAAGTCTATGAAATGGGATTTGGGCATAATGTTGAGTAAGTCTGGGTCTGAACAAAGTGACTATATTGTAATTAAAATACTAAATTAATTGTCTGTTGTGATTGGCAGTGAGTGCCAGAGCTGTCTCCAATAAAGGTACATTGGCCCTTTAGTATCACTGGGCAGGGAGCCCTTTTTCAGCCAAATATGTAAAGAATGTCATTATAAAATGCAGTGTAATATTGGCAGAGCAATTTCCCTGTGTAATGGAAAAACATAGCTGATGTAGGTGTCTGGACTGGGATTCAAAATAGGCCCTGGCATTAATAGTGCACAGAGGGCAAAGCAGCACCCCACCAGCTGAATTAATAGTGACTGTCTGTGGCATCTTACAGCAGCCCCTCTGGCATTTACCAGAACCCACAGATTGCCAGTCCAGGCCTGTTGCTGAAGCATTGGTGGGCAGGATTGTCAATGCAATCAGTGAGCACACGTACATTTTTTGGGAGTAACACTGATTTAAGGCCCCTCACCCAGTCACCTGCAGCAACGGGTCTGTCACCTACTGTCAGTGATTTGCACCCCAAGTATGTCTTATACGCTCCATTGAAATGCATAGAATCATCAGCCAAAGCCCTACAATATCTATCCAAAGCAATGAAGCACGGGCATAGCATAGCAGGGGGAAAGAGGTGGAATTGTGATGGGTGGCCAAGATGCTCCCCGATCCAAAGCCTTGGGTAACCTTAAGAGATTCATTTCCATTTTTTAAAAGGGAAATTTGGCTTTTCTAGTGCAGAGCCAATACAGATGCAGCCCCCTCTTGACTAGCTCTGACTCCAAAGGGATAAATGCGGAGTGGGTAAGGGCAAAGTCATTTTTCTAAATGGGCAAAAGGGGCATTTTCCCAGGGTCTATCAGGAAAGAGGGCCCACTAGTCCCACTATCAGACCTTCTATCTGCTATAACTTTTGGCTGAAGCATTCCCCTGAAATGGCATCCCACTCTTTTTAATCCACTGGCACAACAGTTATATAATAAAAGACTATTTTTTTATCCATTTTTTATCCATTTTTGCTATTTTGTAACTTGCACTTCAGTTCTGCTGTGGTTAGCACAGATTATATCTTTATTGCCGACATTATTATATCTTAGTTTACATGCTTGAGGGTAACATTATCACAAATGTATTATGATAGCCATAGGGAGCTCACCACTGAGATCCTTGCCCTGAGTCCACTGGCACTTTAAATTGGCCCAGAGGAAGGGGTGCTGCAACAGGGGTGCTGAATCAGGTGACAGCAGCCCCAGCAATGGCCTTGCCTAAATGCCGTTGGATCCAGGTTGGTATTTCTGGGTTAGCTTTATAGAAGGTACATGTAAGGGGTTGTAAACCCAATCATAATGCTGTCCCACTGTGCCTGCAAGTTTTGCTATAGAAGTAAAAAAAAATATATTTCTGAACTACAAGTTCTCTGTACAAATGAAGCCATTGCTTTCAAATTTAGTAACACAGAAAATCGTACAAGATTCTTATCTAAATAGAGATTCCTCATGAATACCCTTTCTCCCAACGATAGTTCTCATTTGGACTCATTTCTTTACTATCCATAGTTCCATGAATATTTACAAACTCTACTAGCCTGTTTAATTTGTAATAATAAGAATTGTTTATTGTAGTATTACTCTTATTCAATTGTATTACAATAATCCATTTTTTTTCCCGTCATTACCTTTTCATTCATAGTCAATTGTAAAATTGAATTGTTGAATTGTTCATTTTACTGATCTACTTATGTACCTTATTAATCCCGTTTGGGATTTGTTTGTTTCTCAATGATTATTGTACTTGTCTATTCTAATAAAATTAAAAAAAAAAAATAATGTAGTTATAGATGCAAGAAATTTCCAATGAGCATTCTACTGACCAAAAACCTCATTATAAATGCAATAGAAATGACCAATGAGAACACTAATTCCCTGCACTATGCCAGACATCTTTGATTAGTCCCTGGGTCACCGACCAGAAAATACCCACCATTGCGTCATAATGGGCATATTTGACTTTTGAAGGCTGAAATGCCCAAGTGCCTCCCCTGATACCTCCCTTTTAAAATCAGGTGGTTCTGTGTTTATTTCTCTCTTATGCTCTGGAGAGCAGCTTCCTTGCATAGTTTATGTTTCCCTTACTGTACATCTGTTATTGCAGAGCAGGAACTTGTTTTGCTGCTGATGAAGTATTTCTTACATAATATCCCTAAGAGCACTTTACCGCTGCTTCTGTTTTCCATTTTTTTTACAGTGAATGCACTTTTAGAAATGACAGGCATATTTTCGGAGGGCATTAGGGCAGAAGTGCCACTTATTCAGGTTTTATGTTCAAGATAGAATTGCAATTTGGACAATGAACCTTTTTGTGCGTTGAATGAAATTGCCTTTCGCGTAGGTTCTGCCTAGTGGAATAAGCTGATGTAAACTGAACTGATCACGTGCTCTATTAGCCTGGATACACATTGGCCAAGGGAGGGCATTTCCAAGTGTGCGCTTGAATATTAACATCATTTAGCCACGCAATGCTATAATAATCCGATCACTCAGAGGGAAAGGGGAATGTGTGGCCTGAGCAATTCTGAGGTTAGACAGGTTGGTTGTTTGGCAGACCCATTTTGATGGTTGGCTGGATTGGCACAATGATGCTCCAGGGAAGACATTCTCCATCTGAGAGCAGAAGGCAAACAGGCTAAAAGATTGTTATCTGCACTGCATTGATATTTATCCAAAAGAATAAGCAGTCTTTGGTCCTCAATTTTCAAAAATGGAGCAAGGGGTAAGGCCCACTACTGGAGCTCAAAGACTTGTACCTAATTCTGTATGCAGCCCTGCTTGCATTTAGCAGAGCTGCATAGAGAAATGGCCTCCCTTGGATCACATTCAGAACATGCGATCTGGGGACATCTAGGGAGCACAGGGTGACAGGGTGGGAGCCCTGTATTCATTAAGTAAATGGCACCTTTGTACTTGACAGCACTGAGTGTAAATTGCTTCTTCCAGTGGTTTGGGTGGAAGTGCATACGGGCTTACTTTGGGCACAGCAAATGTCTTTCTTTGTATGCAGCCGTGAATCAGAAGACTGGCTGCTGATAAGCAGCAAGGGCTCATGTATGACCTTCAACCACAGTTTTGGTCATGCAAATCTGGATGCAGTAATTGTGCGAATCATTGCCATTCTTTATAGATACCTACATCCAAAGTCATTTATTAAATGTTCACCTATATGGCCTATAGTGCTTCCATCCTGCCATTTTTGTGAAATGTGCACAAGTGCGCCTTTTTGATGCTGGGGAACCCTAGACTTACTGCCAAATGGAAGGTAACATTAGCTCCAAGATTTCTGCAGTGGCTTGCCTTAATAGCTGCAGTTGTGGGAAAAAAAAACATGCACTTTGCCACCGCACCTAAGCTTGTAAACGAGCCACGTAGTTCCTGCCCATGGACATATTCCTTCTCATTTGCAAAGCCAAATGGCCAATAAGGACTTTGCACACTGTTTGGCTTTGTGCAAATAGCCGTCAGCCCTTGGATCCAGTGCTGGGGGGAGGACCACATTTGTACGTTGATGCGGTCCTCACACAACAGGTCCCTGTACTACTGCGGTGCACCAAATAAGCTTGTCACAATGTGTATGGCTAGCTTAAGGTTATAAAGTGCTAGCAGAAATCCATTTATTAAAATAGGATCGCTGAAATAATTCATCTATGCGATTGGCCAGTCTTAAAAACTAGGGGAAAGCATTTTCTAGGGACGTTGGGGCATATGGCAAGAATGTTCCATTGCCCAGTGCAGGTCCAGCCCCTGACTCAGCATTATTGTGCAATGAGGTGTGCAAAGAAGGAATGCAAGGAGGGATCAGTAGATAAGGAATGGGCTGCATTCTAATCACCATGTGAGAATGTTCCCACAGCATGCATTCTAATGAATAGTTACTCAGAATGTTCCAAAGGACATACGTATAACCTTCAACAATATGTAAGCTTACCATAACAATAATGTAAGCTTTTCCATTTACATGGAACTCCAGGTGCTATATTGTCTATTCATTTTTGTTGTGTAGTAAAGAAATGGAAATATAGCAACCATGTGAGCACTCCATTCCTGAAATAGTACCTTCCGTATTGAGTAACTCACTGAGTAATTACAACTTCTCTTGTTCTTTCTGTGTTTGCTCTGTAGAAGGCAGGAATGGGGAAGGGGGGAAATGAATATGCTGTATATGGCCAATGTGATGGTACTATCCATAGGAAACCGGAGACGCACATACTTTATTTTTTCAGCCAACGAGGGATATCAGGTTAAATAAATGATTTGCTTTACCTCCGGATAGTCCCATCTCCAGAATCCTGGTGGCGCAAAAGTGAATGTCTGCCCTCCATATACAGGTATGGGATCCATTATGCAGAAACCCATTATCTAGAAATCTCTGAATTATTGGAAGGCCATTCTTTTTAGACTCCATTTTAATTAAATAATTATTTTTTAAAAATTGATGTCATTTTTCCTCTGTAATAATAAAACAGTACCTTGTACTTGATCCTAACTAAGGTATAATTAATCCTTATTGGGGGCAGAACAGCCCTATTGGGATTATTTAATGGTTAAATGATTCCCTTTTCTCTGTAATAATAAAACAGTACCTTGTACTTGATCCCAACTAAGATATAATTAATCCTTATTGGATTTAAAACAATCCTATTGGGTTTAGTTCATATTTTTCAATTGACTTAAGGTATGGATATCCAAATTACGAAAGATCCCTTATCTGGAAAACCCCAGGTGCCGAGCATTCTGGATAATAGGACCAATACCTGTACCACTATAAAAAATGAAGCCAGGTTCCAAATTTCATTCTTAAAAGAATTCTTGGGTTCTAAACAATGTCACCATTGAAAACTGGAACACAAAGCAATTGGTGGGCATTGGAACAAGGTGGCATCAGTAGATCAAGATGGTGATTGTAATATAGTGTTGCCCAATGTGCCTCTCTTCTGCTGTACAACTCCCAGCACTCAGTACCAGCAGACCTGCCAATCCATGTATATTTAAACCCCTTGTATTTGAACAAAGGGAATGGTCAGAGCATAACTGAAAGTGGTCAGGTCATGCCAGGGACATTGCTAAATTCACTCAGATTTGATTCCTGAAGGTTGATATCTCTGCAACCAGCTGAACCTGGCACACAGGGAGGCATTAAGGGCCATTTCTGACTGCAGCCGATATAAGATTAGCATTGAATATTTTCTATATTCGTTTGTTGTCATATCCGGGATTAGTCATGCAAGTGATGCGTGTGCTCTGTTTTTTTTTGCAGCCAGGGTTTGACTGGCCCACTGGCTACCAGGAAAAAAATCTGGTGGGACCAGACCCTATTGGGCCCTAGAACTTGCCTGCACCCTGCTCTGCCCCAGCTGCTCCTTATTTATTTTTCTACAGTAAGTAAGCAGTGCAGGAATGGCAGTGGCAGCGGCTGGGGGTGGAGCGGGGAGCAGCAGTGGGTCTGGTACCCAGTGGGCCGTGGGCACCCCAGTCCATCCCTGTCGGGCCCTAGCACTTGCCCGCACCCCACTCAGTCCCCAGCCACTCTCGCTCCTGCTACTTGATGTGAAAAAATAAAGATGGTTGTTTGTTCCAAGGTGGAATGCATGGCCATTTTAATTTTTTTTTCACTAAGTAAGCAGCGCAGAAGTAGCAGCAGCGGTTGCTGGGCAGTGGCAGTGGGCCCTTGAGTCAGATACTCAGTGGGCCACGGGTACGACTGTGTTCGCAGGTCTTTCACAGGTCACTGTGGGAACCCTGGTTTGGAAGTGGCGGTAGCTCCAAGGTTCTCCTGCATCGATAGGCACAAGCAGCCTGCATCTATTGAGCAAAAGGGCATCTACTGACACAGGGGAACCCTGGCGCTACCTTGGAGGTGACAGTAGCTCCAGTATATGAACCCTTATTTGTCCCTAGCTATGAACACCTAAACAAATGCACGTTATCGCACTAAACACAGACTAAACACTTTTTGCTTCATTTTCTATTCCCCCATTATTATATTAATTAACTTGGGATGGAGGGCAGGTCACTTTGCCCACTCTGCTGCTTGAAGGAAATGCAAGCAATCTTATTTCATATGTCAGCTATTTACCAGAAGCGTGCAATTACTGCATTCTCAGCATATGAACTCCACATATTTCTTCCCAGTAGCCCTGCTACAATGGTTTCAGAATAATTGGATGGGCACAAAAGGCTTCTTTGTACGGTCAAATGACACAAATTCCCATATAGCTAGGTTTTGGGAAAAAGGTACACATTTTAGCCGTCAGATGACCAAGAAAATGTACAGGTATCGGACCCCTTATCCGGAAACCCGTTATCCAGAAAGCTCCGAATTACGGAAAGCCCGTCTCCCATAGACTCCATTTTAATCAAATAATTCAGAATTTTAAAACTGATTTCCTTTTTCTATGTAGAAATAAAACAGAACCTTGTAATTGATTCCAACTAAGATATAAGTAATCCTTATTGGATGCAAAACAATCCTATTGGGTTTAATTAATGTTTTATTGATTTTTTAGTAGACTTAAGGTATGGAGATCCAAATTACGGAAAGACCCCTTATCCGGAATACCCTTGGTCCCGAGCATTCTGGATAATGGGTCCTATACCTGTACTAAAAAAAGACTTGCGCTTAGGGACACAGGGACCAAATGCTCTCTCGTTACACCCTCTGGCCCAGTGTGTGTGTGCTGTAGTAATATCTATATATCCCAAATGGCTGCCAATAAGTCAGGTCATTAACAGAAAAAATCAAGGTATTGGGCCCTAATTCAACCAGCAGAAGGTATACCGAGTAACACTGAGCACATACAAGGGACTGTACATATTAAAGGAAAACTATACCCCCAAACAATGATGGTATCTATATAAATATATAACATAAAACAGCTCATGTGTAAAGCCCTGCTTTATCTAAATAAACAATTTTCATAAAATATACAAATAAATACATAAATAATATAGAAAATTGCCATTTGAAGTACTAAAGGCCGCCCCCTGGGATCAATGATTCACGGAGCACACAAACAAACCAAGGGCACACATACATGTTAGGTCACATCAGCCAATTAATGGGCAGAGTTCTGCCTTTTACTCCCACACTACTTCCTGTTACAGTTAGAGCTGCATTATTTCCTGTCAGCTGATCTCTGAGGGAGCACCCAGCCCATCACTAAATGGCGGCTCAAGGGAAAAGATGCATTTGGGCAATATTTACTGATATATATATTCCAGTTTGGTAAGATTCTATAAAAGGCCACTTATTGTAATTAATGTAACTGTAATTAAAGTAAGAACAGAAATTAGCATTTCATGGATGAATGGCTATTTCTTTAAGCACCGACAACTTCTTTCTTGACCCTACATGCAAGCACCTTAATGTAATACAAGCTTCGGTTGCAATATCCAATCAGATGGTAGCCTGGATCATTCCCTGGGACACAAGGGGGCATAATTAAACTGCCCGTGCCATAGTATAAAGCCTCCCATCCATGACATAATGCCGAATCTAATCATATTAAATATAATGTTACTGCTCACTCCACCCTGATTAAGGGTTTGTTGTGAGCTTTTATTCTAATTGTTTCCTGCTTCTGTGTTTTGGACCCAATTCTGGAAACAGAATTTCTCATCTCTCGCCAGGAAGTCATTAACGTCTTCACTTACACCATAACACACCTGTGTGGAGGCTGAAAACACAGCTGCCAATTGGCCGGCATGTGGAAAATAGAAACTGTGGTCTCTGATTGGATAATGATGATACATGCTATATACTTTGCTTGTTTCCCCCCACTAGGTTCCCCCCCCCAGTATGTGGCCTGAAATGAACTGATGCAAAAAGACGCCATCATCTCTACCAGCTTTGAATCAATCGCATTAATATTGGGGGGCTGATATTACATTGTCATTGTGCTGTCATCCACCATAGTGAGATTACTGTTCAGTTTTATTGGTTTATCATTGGACAATCAACTTGGATATGTAATTAACCATGTTGCATCTATTTGTACGAGTCTTTATGAATGTAATTGGGACATAAACCTTTCATTGCATGTCATCCATCCGGCTTTTGCTGGACTTCAAATACCAACATACACCAAAATTTTATCAAGAGCTAAAGCATGCTGGGAGCTATAGTGAAAGAGAACTTTAGGGAAGGTTTATATGATCTTTAGGGGTGTATTTAATAACAATGGAGACAAACATCACTGGTGATGTTGCCCATAGCAACCATTCACATCTTGCTTTTGTTTTCTAAAGGTGGCCATACACCATAAGATCCACTCGTTTGGAGAGGTCACCACCGGTATGCCACTAATTTTAGGTCAGAAATCGGTCAGGTGGGCCTGTTGGGGGTCCCTTACATGGGCAGATAAGCTGCAGAATTGGTCTGAAGGACCCAAATTGGCAGCTGAAATCTGCCTGTGTATGACCACCTTAACTTGACCAGTGACCGTTTCAATCTAACTGCTGATTGGTTGTCTCCAATGTTAATAAATACACCCCTTAATGTACTAAGGTTATTGGCACACATCATAACACTCAATAAACAATTTTTCTATCCTCTCCATCCATCCTCGGGTTGCCAACCAGTGCCCAGTGGCTCTAGGTTTCTTTCTAGCTATTGACAGAAATGCCCCTGTGAACTCTCCTTCTATGGCCTATCAGGAGTAGGTACTGACCCTTGTGGTGTGCGCTTTAGTTATAATAATAGGCATTTGATAGCGTTCCTAAAATATTACATTTCTGGGCACACCTTTTTGTTCTTTTCAGATGTAAAATCATCTTTTAGGACAAGTTTTTGGTGTCCCAGTTTAATATAAACAGTTATAAGTGTGTTTTTCCCTGTGAGAACGTTACATGCTATTTTTGAAGATAATACTCTTGGCCAGTGATCTCCTCCCAAAGCGATTGTTAATATATAGACATAATATATAAATATCCCCCTTGGGCTTAATAGCTTCCTAGAAGGTTTCAGATTGTCCTTTGCATTATTCGATAACATATGCATTGTGCTGAGTATGTCTAATTCTTTTTGTATTTCCACGCTATCATTTTCACAGCGAACAAAGGCTTTGCAGAACATGAACACTGAAGTGAAAAAAAACCCAAAACAAAACACTTGGATATTATTGCAAACCACAAGAAGACCCTCTTCCTCCTAACCTGGGGCATACACAGAGAGTCTCATTTACCAACACTGGGCAAATTTGAACCTGGGCAGTACCCATACCAACTAATCAGCTCTAGTTATACTGTCTGGAGTCTTTGTAAATGGCCTCTTTTGTTCTCCGTTTGGTGAGTGCAAGAAGTTCCACATTTGGGCACAAAATCAGAATGGCATTAGAAAAAGGAGAAAAATGTGCACCTATATGAATTGACAGATCTCTTCCCTCTCCTTCAGAGCACCAGGTCTCTGTCCTCAATTTCGGCCTCCTCCATAAATACACCACTGGCTGCATTTGGCAGCTCTCTGTTCATGTGGGGTGGCGGACGAGGCACATAGGTGTCCCCCCTGCCCCCTACTCATCTCCTAAATTAGGGCACAGTGGTTGAACCAAACCTAACTTACCCATGGCCTATGGCAGTGGCAAGAGTGCAGCCAGAGCCCAGACAGAAGTGCTCACTGGCCCCTTTTGTGCTCAGTTTGGAGATTGAAACATTGCACATTTGGGAGCAAAATCAGAATGGTATAGGGGCTAGGTGCAAAATTCAAACAAGGGCACGTTGCCCCACCATAGTAATTGAGCCCTACAAAACAGTATCTATGGAAAATGCATCTTGATTGTTAGAAAAAAAATAAAAGATAGAACTTAATACTATGTCAATTATCCTTTTACTTCAGCGTTGTCACTCCTGCCTCCCATATAATGGCACTCATTCTATTTTTAGCGTTCCTTTACCTGCTATTGTAATACTATATTGTTATGATTTGACATAGAGACTGGATAAAAGAGACAACGCGGTAGTAATACAAATGCCAGCACAGAATAGAGTAGAGCAGCATTTGCTTTCCAAAAAAAAGAATTTATGGACTTTCAATCATGAGCTATATAAATGATTATCACGCAGACTTACGTTACTTGCTATATTTATTGCAGGTATGAATGAAACCCTGCAGGTAAGACTTGATTATGTTTCAGGGATTAGAGTCCCAGGGTCTCCTGTTTCATGGAAATATCTGACACGTTCGCCCAACTACCCTACTCACGTGCAGGTCTTTGATTTCCTTTGTCCAATTAAACTATGTACCACTTGCATCTATCTGACTTACTTTCCAGGAAGGAATTTATTATCCTCCGTGGCGGTTTATAAAGGACACTTATCATTGTGACCCAAATTCCCCAGCCAAATTATGGGTATTACCAGCTCTAAACAAGAAGAACATGCAGAAACTCCATCTTGACATTAAAAAAAGGCAAACCTTATTGTAACTACTGGTTATGATAGACCTAAAGGGGTTTTAAACCCAAGCGCAACGCTGTCCCCCTCCGCCCACTTGTTATCTATAAAAGTTGTAATTATAGATGCAATAAAATTCACCAATGAGAATTCTACTGACCAAAAACTCATTATAAATGCAAAAGAATTCAACATTGAAAGTACTGATTCCTAACACTGTCAGGCATCTTGCTGGTATCTTACATATAGAGATAATTATGTCCTTTTTTTTCTTCATTATATGAAACTGGGGATCAGACATGGGGATAAAGAACAGACTTGTTCAGTGCTGGGAAACTGTGCTTATTGCTCCCAACTCCAATTGCAGGAACAAAGAACAGGGAGCCTTATTTACACAGATCAGCTGGGATTCTCATTGGAGGATTTTTATGCATTTTAATGCAGCCACTGGCCCTGGAGATTTGGTAAAAAATGTAGGAAAAGTTCTACTGTACAATATTGCTTTAAGAAAACAACACTAATGTTGCTGGACTACAGCTCCCAGAATGCCTCAACCTTTATTATATGTTACATTATTCTAGGCTTTGTAGTCCAGTAACAGTTGAGTAAAATTTGGTTGAGCAGTGCAGCAGGGTTTACAACCCTTTTAAATATGAATATTGGTACTAGAGTATATCAAACAGCTAGGGCCTTCCATAGTATCCCTACAAGATGTATGCTACATAGATTAACGGAAAAGCTGGGGTCTCATCTAGAGGGAGCAGATCCCACTACTACAGGGAGATCTAGGGGAAGAGGGAGCCCAGTAAGGACAGGTACACACAAGTGCATACATTGGGGAGCATGATTTGTGATGCACATGTGCTCATGTGTGACCCCCCCATCCCCTGTATGTATCCCAGCAATCTTGGTACCTGGGAATATTACTCCTGTTAATAAACCGCTTGGCCTTATAGACAATAGGCAACTGATTAAAATGGTCCCAAATGATTCCAAAAATAAATGACATATGATGGTATGACTCGTTGAATATCCTTAAGAACTTGCACAGTAGAAGGTCAGAGTAAAATTGCTGGTGTGGAGAAAAGGCAGAACCATGCTAAAGCTAGAACTCTAGTACCCGAGCGATAAGGGAAGAATGGCATCCCCAGATCTTTTCCTCACAGCTACTATTGTATACGGCATTCACCTACTCTGGCTTGTGTCAATACAGGGAAATGAGTAGTGGGATAGATCCCTCCTTGGCATGGCATTGGCATAGAAACCATGAAACTATGAAAGAAGGGCAAATAGCTGCTAGTGGAACAAATTAGAACAATTTGGCATATGGCAAACAAAGTTTCTATTTTAATAAGCCACTTGGCATTTGTGGTTTTAGACAAAATTTGTTTATTTGTGGTTTCAAAAACCTCTTAAACCACTAAAATGAGAATGTTGACAAATGGACCACATACCCAATGGAGACTGGTCTATATACAGTAAAGCTACATTTGGCCTAACCTCACCACATCCACAAAGCATCATTTTGGAAGATGATTATGAGATAGCCAAAATCCTTCTGCTAAGTAAATCCAAGTGTAAATTATCTGAAATAGACGCAGGGCTAATTTATCACAGATGCATTATAACTGCGCATAGGCCCAAAAGTAATGGACAATTCAACTTTATAACTGATGGGAAGACTGAGTTCATAGCTAATCCTTGGTAAAGAACTAGCTTGGTAGGTTCCTTGGTAGGAGAGATGGAGCACTACTAGCTAGCCCTAGGCAGGCTTTCATGCTGGTTAAGGTACTGATAAATGTTCATTGGTTTTGACATTGTTGGCAAGGCTCTTTTTAGGGTGGCAAATTAAAACTATTCCAGCTAAATACAGATGTATACAAGATGTTCCTATAACTAAATGATTTTCCAGGAAGATTGCTTCTCACTTGAAACAAGACCCAGTAGTGCATTAAATAACTGCACAGATTGTTTGCTATTAAACCACAAGGTTAAGAGCAGCTGTTGACTGCCAATATTTTCCTCATTGCAGGTCTGTTTGTGTGGTAACTATAGACAGGGATACTGTCAGTAACCACTTAACAATCCTAAAAGTGCATCTCCTTGAGATATGGCAATAACTAATGTGCCGCTTGACCTTAATCCAGGGAATTCAAGACATTGCAGGGTAAACAAATAAACTCACCAAGAACATTAAAAGTTATCCAGTCCCATTGGTTTGTGACTGGTTCTAAAGTCTTTACTTCCTACGAGGAGTGGGGAGACAAGAGAAGACTTTAACTATGGTGAAATCAGAGCTGGGCTGAAACAGAAGGGCGTCCAAGACAAGCATCTAGCCTCGCCCCGAGACCTGTCTGCCCCCCATTCAGCAACCCCTCTCCCCAACCTGGTCCCTTCTCGCTCCTACCCTTAAACCCACCCCCACCCGGCCCTGGGTGAACCAATGCCAGTTCCAGCCAGGGCACTATCTGCAGGGAGTTTGTTTGTTCTCCCATGTTTTTGTGGATTTCTTCTGGGTAGTTTCCTCCGACACTCCAAATATACACAGGCAGATTAACTGGTTTCTAATGAATTTGGCTAGAAACCTTGGATTGTAAGCTCCACTGGGGCAGGGACTAATGTAAAAGATGTATAATCTCTGTAAAGCAAAGCATAAATGTGTCAGTGGTATATAAATAACAGATGAATAAATAAACAAACTAATATAGTTATATATAAGAATGATGTGTAGGTCAGCAGTGGATCCAGGATTTAGGAAACACACACCTAAATCATTTGGGCCCAATGTGGCCACACACAGGACAAAATTGGACTCATCCAATCACTGGTCTTGGAGCTAATGATTGGATTATACACTGGGGCCTACAGCTTTTATGGCACCGGCATGACCATTGGAAGAGGCAAATTATACACCCAACACTGTTAATTATACAAGGAAAAATTGAAAATGAAAGTATGGGGATGCTTTAAAGCAAAGTACTAAAGGTGGCCTCCCTTTCCACAAATATGGGTCAGCTCCCTTTTGTAGCAAGCTTGTCTGGGACAAGAACCTAATTGGCACTTATAGCAGGAAAGGGAATTCTAGTGTAAATCAGTTTATAATGTTTGTGTTTGCACACAATGTGTGCGCGTATTAAGGTATTAATTAAAATCTGATGGTTGAATAGAGGCTGAAAAAATATTTTACTGTTAACCCATAAACTTGCATTGTGTTAAACAATTAAAAAGGAACAAAACAAGGGTCGTTTTTCTGCAACAATGTGGTTTTCTGCTCATAGGAAACAATGGATTTGGGCTGCTCAGTATTGGAGAACACTTCCAGTGGGAATATGGTTTGCTAAATTAGCAAAAGCCTTGCTTCTTTAGTAGTTGTTATGCTACACATAATAGGGCTTATTCTTAAAGAGTCAAATTGCAAAAAGACTGTGAGGTGCAAGGGTGCAGGCCACATAAAGGCAGGAAAAAATACAATTTTTTTTGTATTCGGAGCTGATCGTACTTTGATAAATAGGCCCCTGAGTAAGGCATTGTGAATTCCCCCTGTTATGCTGAACGCTGGCCTTTAGCAGCCAATGAAGATTTGAGCCCCTACAGATACCCCTAGGCGCTCCCTATCTTTCTACTGACTCACAGCACATTCTCTGGACTGAGTTTAGTTTAGGGACTGACTCACAATAAACTGTATATATAGAATATAAATGTCACAATACAAGGCTAATTAGAAATTAATTAAGATTCACATTACATGCCAGCTCGGAAATCAATCAGAATTGATGGATAACATTATTATTTTATTATATAATAACTGTTCCCTTTGTGTTTTTTACATAATCAAATAATATGTAATGCTATGTAATTCATATAATATATATATCTACAGTATATATATAGATATAGATATAAAAATAGAACAGATGCCGCACTCACAGGACTTAGTGAAAAAATAAATAATACCTGTATTGTGAATAAACGTCAATATAACGTTTCGGTCGTTTCCACAACCTTTCTCAAAGTGAATGAAATCATTACAAACCCACTCTTGAACCTTAGAATGGCGCCAAAATGTAGCTGATGACGTCACACTGTGTAGGACCAATCACCCCCCACCAACAGAATATACATAAACACCCAAACACCACATGTGTTACGCTTCTGCTTTTTCTTGTTATACTTTTTTTCTCCCTTTCTTTGTCTTTCCTTTCTCTTTGGCTTTATTTCTATCAATATGTAGTTTTGTCTACCTTGGTTTTAAACTTTGTAACCTTATATTACTTGGTCTTTGGGTGTTTATGTATATTCTGTTGGTGGGGGGTGATTGGTCCTACACAGTGTGATGTCATCAGCTACATTTTGGCGCCATTCTTGGGTTCAAGGGTTTGTAATGATTTTGTTCACTTTGAGAAAGGCTGTGGAAATGGCCGAAACGTTAGATTGATGTTTATTCACAATAAAGGTATTATTTATTTTTTCACTAAGTCCTGTGAGTGCGGCATCTGTTCTATTTTTGTACTACATTAACTCTAATACTGCACCCAGGCATACTGTGTTTTTTTTAAAAAAGATGCGATTGCCTGCTTTCTATCAGTTTATAGATATATATATCAAAGAAAATGTGCCCATACTCATCTCCAAACTCTCTGTTGTGGTGCACAGTCAAAAAAATACATGTGTTTGGTAAGAACCGACACTCTCAAATATAAAGACAACAAAATGTTTTTATTTCACATACCACTTGTGTCCAACGTTTTGGTCCACAATAGGATATATATATATAATATTTATTTATTATAATTCATTTATATGGCTTTAAAGTTATTTGTAAATATTATTGCTACTGGAACCAGTATCTGCCTGACTGGTTCCATTCTCTGCGCTCCTGGCTCTGACTCCTGAAACAATGTTGCAGCTAATTAAACCTGATTAAAAGACCAAGAGGAGAACTGACTCCTGTTCCATTGTTTTGAGAGTCAAACCCAGTGACCAGAATGGGATAAACAAACGTTGCTTTTAATAGTAAACAGGATCATTTTTTTTTACGGTCACCTACTGGAATTTCTTTTTAATACACTCATCAGCGCAGCTCAGGATCGCGGGAGGATTGTACCACACCTGAGAACACCCAGCCATACAGAATTATTGTGGCATCTCCTGGTAATTACACTTGATCCATTAAAGTCTTTGTGAATCATCATATAGGACTTTTAATTCTACCCAGAATACATTCTTTCAACCCCCCCCCCCCCGGAGTTATAACAAGTCACTTGCTTGCATGTTTGCATCAGGGCCAATAGCCCACGTCAATAAATCTTTGTATGTCATTATTGGCCAGTGCTAATTCTTTCTTTTCATACATCTGACCATACTCAGGTACTGGGTAGATAATGTGTCTCCGTCGGCTGCTCCTAATGCATGGGACACACAAGACCATTTTCTGGATCCCATGCTATCTGGTCAGTTGTGTTTTATGGGTCCTTTGTTTCCCTGAGTTATTTATTCACCCAGAACAAGGGTCGGTGTTTGTATGAGTGCTTGGGTGTGTGGTTTTGTGCATTAGAAAGCAAGGCAGGAAAATGTATTAGCAAATACTCCATTTTATAACAAACGTTGCTGACTTGTTTGGTCACTGACCTCTTCAAGAACTCGTTTTGCCAGTCTTTGTAGATTACATAGTGAAGCTGGCAAAAGTTGGTTGTAAATTAAAGTGTGGCATGAATTCTGATTGGTCAGCATTGCTGCCTTGTAAAGATGGGATCCACACTTCAATCCTAGCAGCAAATGCCCTGTTAATGCCTGTGCAGCCCTCCTATACCCACTGCAATATGACTGCATCATTCTATATGATTAATAATAAACCCTGCAGCATCAGCTTCTGTAAAGGCTACAAGCTTGTTTTGTGACTTAATCCTCTGGTATAAGAGTAAAATTAGTATGAAAATATATAGTAGGAAAAATATCATAATAACATAATTTTTATATCACCCCAACAACTCAATATGGGGGCACTATATATCGAAATCTTCCTTTCCTCCCAAAGGCCCACATACAATCCCACATAATTAGGAGCGAAGAGACTTTCCATCGCTGTCCCGCAGATTTGTTTGTAATATTGTTCTTCAAACTCAAAATAATTATGATTAAACGAATACTGCCATGGGAAAACATGTTTTTTTTTTCCAAAAAAGAGCTTCTTTAGCAGAATCCTGCATTTTTTATATTTGTTATATTTAATTTGAAATTTCACATGGGGCTAGCCATATTCTTCATTTCCCAGGGCGCCACAGCCATGTGACTTGTGCTCTGATAAACTTCAGTCACACTTTACTGCTGAGCTGCAAGTTGGGGTTATATCACCCCAGCAGCAGCCCAGCAGCAGAACAATAGGAAGGGAGCAAGATAGCAGCTCCTAGTAGGTATCAGAATAGCACTCAATAGTAAGAAATCCAAGTCCGGCTTGGGACTCCTCCATTTACATGGGAGTAGGAGAAACAATAGGTTACCTGAAAGCAGTTCTAATGTGTAGCGCTGGCTCTTTCTGAAAGCTCAGACTCAGGCACAATGCACTGAGATGGCGCCTACACACCAATATTACTGCTAAAAATACATTTGCTGGTTCAAGTATAACATTTTAAATGGTAGAGTGAATTATTTGCTATGTAAACAGTGTAATTTAGAAATAAAAAGTACCCCATAATAATCATGAAAGAATTGATTTTCCATTTGAAAACATATTTGATCCCATGATATAGACCCACCCTTTTCCAAAAAATAGTGAAGCTTACGCCCGACCCTCAAGTGGGATGCAAGTATAAAGTTAACTAACATCTAAAGTAACAAGATAAAATGTATTCTTCCATTCAAAAACATTTAACTAAGATAAACCTCCATTGTATCTCTCACATACAAAGGTAAATATATAACAATTGGTGCCAAAAAAAATCAATGTAATTTGAAAGACCTGCGGCAAGCAATTGTACCCTACACACAACTGGTCTGCTTGGTGGAACCTTAGGACTTTTGTGGACCTTTGGGAGATGATAGAACACTATCACTACTAGTAATAATACTTCCATTAAACGGGCACCATCCATTTAATGAGACTTTATTGGCAAAAGCCACTGGCACTACTATAGCAAAAAACACAGATTTTTATTTTTAAGAAACCACGAATAAACTCATTTCTACAAATGGCAGTCATTTCAAAGTTTTTATATTGTCGCACAAAAGCCATTGTCAAAAACTCCCAGAAACCTTGAAAACCACAAAGCAAAGAATGATCAACTTTCAGTTGTAAAAGAGACATCTGCCATTGACATCGACAGGTTTTAGCCGGCGTATTTTTGGATTTAGATTAGTCGTGGTTTTGTTACACAATGAATCTTGTAAAAATTGTTTTTAGTGACAGTACAGTGTGGTTTGGGTTTAGATTGGCTCAAGTTTGATCTGCTGTCTCACTGACAGCCCAATGCCAGATTCTCATTGAGTTTTGGGTAATCTAGAAAGTCATTTTCATCACCTGACATGCTAGTACCTGAGATACAGCAGTTCTTCTGCCCTAACCAAACATTGGGACTGGTTTTGCTGGAACAGATATAATCACGCTAACATTACAACACTGCATCAATTAATGACACCATAAATCATTAGAAATAGCCCTTCTATAGCCTATTCTTTCTAAATGCCAAGACTATAGAATACAACTGTATGTTGTATGTTAGGATAGAAAAACCCCATTAACCCTCCTGATCTGTCTACACTAGCTTCAGCACCCATAAGGGCACACCTTTTCCCATGTTTACCTCTGGTCCTATTTATTTATATGCATTCAGGCCAGCATTCCTATGACTATGGCGCAGTGCCGCCCTATTCTTGCTGGTTGGGCCTGACAAGGAATGAAGAAGACCATTTGCTTTTAAACCAGGAGAACAGGTTCCGAGACAGGGTGGTGGCATCTACTTGACTCTAAAGGGCAAAGGGCAATTCTATGGTCACATTTTGACATTTCTTAAAAAGAAAAACTATATATACTTTTTCAAGGTAATTTAAATTCAGATCTGCCAGTTCATTTGATCTGAAAAAAGTCCTGTTCTGGAAAAATGAAGTACACAGAAGGAGTCAGGCTATAGTACAGGAAAAAGTATAGAGCACTGATCCCCAACCAGTGGCTCAGGGGCAACATGTTGCTCCCAAACCCCTTCGATGTTGCTCCCAGTGGCCTCAAAGCAGGTGCTTATTTTTGAATTTCTGGCTTGGAGGCAAGTTTTGGAGGCAGACAAACTAAGGGGTATATTTATCATGCTGTGTAAAAAGTGGAGTGAAACATTACCAGTGATGTTGCTAGTAGCAGCCAATTAAATGCTTTGCTTTGGTTTTCTAACTGTTGACATCTAATTGCTGATTGGTTGCCCTGGGCAACATCACAGGTAATGCTTCACTCTACTTTATACACAGCATGATAAATATACCCCTAGGTGTGCTGTGAAACAGAGCCATCTTTAGGCTGTCAGTCCACATGGGGCTACCAAAAAGCCAATCACAGCCCAACTCTTTTTACATTTGAATGTGGCCCATGGGTAAAAAAGGTTGGGGATCCCTGGTATGGAGGATGCTGACTGGTGAACGATGAATGAATTTCTTGCGGTGACAAATTTCCTTGTCTTCAATTACCTTTAAGAACTAGAAGGCAGCAGATTCAAAAACTAAACTCCCTCCCATGTAACAAAATATCTGTGGTCATAAAAGATCCCCCAAACCAAAATTACACAATTGGGGAATATTTTTTATAGTGAGTAAAGCCGGCCATACACAGTAAAATCTGCTCACTTGTTAAGGTCACCAAGCAAGCGTGTCTTCTCCAGAGATGCCCACATATGGGTCATTTGGCCCTAGGGCCAAACAATCAGATTAAAACAGCGGGTATAGGTGCCATCAGTTCGGGGACCACTCCGGCTCATTGATGTGGTCCCCCAACCAACGGGAAAAATCAAACCTGCCCAATCGAGATCTGTCCCTGATTTCAGGCCAGATGTCGGCCGGGGAGGCCCGTCTAATAGACCCAAATCAGCAGCTAAAATTGGCCGGTATATGGCCACCTTAAGCCAACATCACCGGTGATGTTCCCCATAGCAACCAATCAGCAGTTAGATTTGAACGGTCACCTACAAGTTAGAAAACAAAAGCAAAGATCTGATTGGTTACTATGGGCAACATCACATCACATCACATAATAAATATGCCCCATACTGTAACAGGCATATTTATCTAAAGTTTTCCAGAGGGAAATTTCACAGCTCTTTTTGCACTTGTGCAGTGTCATCATTTTATAACAAGAACCCATATTAAATATTGTCCATGCCTCTTCCATAGGACTGGCTCATAACCTCAATGTTTATGTCACTGACAAGTTACAACACTTTTGATAATCAGCACAGTAATAGTAACATCCTACCATTGGCTGCATAAGACATACGTAAGTGTTGTTTTTGGGAAATGTTTATAAATGATTCCACATGATTCGAGGTACTGAATGTGCCATGCAGTTGTTAGTTGCATTCCAGTGGGGATAAAAACAAATGTTGATTTATACAGAACCAAAACATCATTTATCATTGACATCACTCTCCCCATCAGAACCAATTGCATCAGAACCCAGTTAACCTGCCTGTGTGTATGTATGTATGTATGAGGGAGGAAACTGAATAACCCCAACCAGACGTACAAACTCCTTGCAGGTAGTGCCCAGACCAGACTTGAACTCAGTACCCAGACCTGCAAATCAGCTGTACTACCCACTGAGCTGCCCAGGTTTATACTTGCAGGTCTTGAAATATCATGGCAGTGGACTGAGCTGTTGCTAGAGCATAAGATCATACATAGCAACTTGATGATCCTCGCATAGTTTTAAAGTTTACACTCTGTCCCTATAGCTTAGCGCTAGCTAAAAATGCAGAGAATCGCAGCCGCATACCTCGCCAACTGAAAACACTTTGGGTCTCTCCGCCGACACCTAACCTGCTTGCGCAGCGCAGTTGAAGCTGATTTCCTGCTACCTCCAAGCAGGTTCATATCGGTGGAGAGACCCGAAGTGTCTTTAGTCGGTAAAAAGATGTCGGGCAGGTACGCGGCTGCGCTTCTGTGCATTTTTAGCTAGTGGTTAGCGATAGGGATAGAGTGCAAACTTAAAAACTATGTGATAAGGGAGAGGTGAGGGGGGTCTAAGCAATGACAGTTAAGGGTGCTTTTTGCACCCAGGGGTATACTTTTCCTTTAAGGAGAAGGATTGGGGGATTTTTGTGGATAACAAACTGTGCAACTCTAGGCACTATCAATCAGCGGCTACTTTTGCAAATAAAGTGATGTCTTGCATAAAAAAGGGCATTGACTCAAGGGATGAAAAAATAATTTTGCCTCTTTATAGGTCTCTGGTAAGGCCTCACCGTGAGTATGCAGTGCAGTTTTGGGCTCCAGTGCTTAAAGGACAATGAAAGGTTAATATAAATTAAAGGTAAGTCTAAAGGCATTCTTTTTAAGTACTTACTGCATATCTAAATTCCCAGATCCCTGCTTGCTTCTCTGAGATATGGTGCTGGCAGCCTACAGCAGTGTGAAGCCTACAGTGACATCACTGAAATCTCTCTCCCCTTCCTGTAGGTGCCAGCGGCAGCCTTCCTATTCTCTGAGCATGTGTGTAACTTGATCCTGTCTCCTGTTCTGAGCTACACATACCCACCAGCCAATCAGAAGCGGATCTGGCAGAGGGGAGGGGGGGAGGGAATGAAACAAATGTGCAGTATGAAGCAAGGAGGGAAAGGAAGGGAGAATACCTTTTTAGAGATGGCTGCCTGTTCTAGAAAATGTGAAGTAAGTGTGGCAGCTCAATTACTCATGTGGCTTGCTAGCTGCACCATGAATGCGTATTATACCGGTACAGGCAAAACTGTTATTTTGCTTTCCCTCCTGCTCATAGAGACTAGGGGGGTGATCTTATCAACATCAGAATTAGACTTTTTTCCAGTATTTGAGTTTTTATGAGCTAAACATTTGAATCATGGTTCAAAAACTTGTTTAGTGCAAAAAAAACCCCAAACTTGAATGTAAAATGTCAACTAAAAGCCTGAGTTTATGTAGAAGTCAATGGGAGTTGTTCTAGGCAAAATCAAGCCATAGATTCAATTCAAGACCTTTGAGTTTCATTCAAACAAGCTTTTTATATTTGTTCTTTTTATAAATAAGCAAACATTCAAGTTTTTTTTTAAAATATGAATCTATTAGAATAAGAAAACCGCTCTCCATTTCACAAACTCGAAAATGAATAAATAAGCCCAATAAACAATAAATTGATAACCTTGCAGAACAATTCCTTTTTTGTTGATGGGGGACAGTGATCCCCAACCAGAGGCTGAAGAGAAAGGCAAATAACTTCAAAGAATTGTAAAATAAACAATAATTGAAAAGTCGCTAATAGGAGATTCTAAAATTCCACTCCAAGTACAGAATATTTAATATTTGCAAGTACAGGTATAGGACCCGTTATCCAGAATGCTTGGGACCTGGGGTTTTCCAGATAAGGATTTCCGTAATTTGGATCTCCTGCTAATAAAATTATAAAAACAGTAATTAAACCCAATAGGACTGTTCTGCCCCCAATAAGGATTAATTATATCTTAGTTGGGATCAATTACAGGTACTGTTTTATTATTACAGAGAAAAGGGAATCATTTAACCATTAAATAAACCCAATAGGGCTGTTTTGCCCCAATAAGGGGTAATTATATCTTAGTTGGGATCAAGTACAAGGTACTGTTTTATTATTACAGAGAAAATGGAATCATTTAACCATTAAATAAACCCAATAGGGCAGTTCTGCCCCCAATAAGGGGTAATTATATCTTAGTTGGGATCAAGTACAGGTACTGTTTATTATTACAGAGAAAAGGGAATCATTTAACCATGAAATAAACCCAATAGGGCTGTTCTGCCCCCAATAAGGATTAATTATACCTTAGTTGGGATCAAGTACAGTTACTGTTTTATTATTACAGAGAAAAGGGAATCATTTAACCATTAAATAAACCCAATAGGGCAGTTCTGCCCCCAATAAGGGTAATTATATCTTAGTTGGGATCAAGTACAGGTACTGTTTATTATTACAGAGAAAAGGGAATCATTTAACCATTAAATAAACCCAATAGGGCAGTTCTGCCCCCAATAAGGGGTAATTATATCTTAGTTGGGATCAAGTACAGGTACTGTTTATTATTACAGAGAAAAGGGAATCATTTAACCATGAAATAAACCCAATAGGGCTGTTCTGCCCCCAATAAGGGTAATTATACCTTAGTTGGGATCAAGTACAGTTACTGTTTTATTATTGCAGAGAAAAGGGAATCATTTAACCATTAAATAAACCCAATAGGGCTGTTCTGCCCCCAATAAGGGGTAATTATATCTTAGTTGGGATCAAGTACAGGTACCGTTTTATTATTACAGAGAAAAGGGAATCATTTAACCATTAAATAAACCCAATAGGGCTGTTCTGCCCCCAATAAGGGGTATTTATATCTTAGTTGGGATCAAGTACAGGTACTGTTTTATTATTACAGAGAAAAGGGAATCATTTAACCATTAAATAAACCCAATAGGGCTGTTCTGCCCCCAATAAGGGGTAATTATATCTTAATTGGGATCAAGTACAGGTACTGTTTTATTATTACAGAGATAAAGGAAATCATTTTTAAAAATGTAAATTATTTGATTAAAATGGAGTCTACAGGAAACAGGCTTTCCATAATTCGGAACTTTCTGGATAATGGGTTTTCGAATAAGGGGTCTAATACCTGTACCGCATTTTCCAATAAAGGTTTAACAGAATTCAGAAAGGTAAACATATTATGCACACAGGAACATTTTTAATCCATTAGTCACATTATCTATGGCCCAATGTCTATATCATATAATAACAGTTCAGAACATATGAGTGTGACAGCTCATCAGATAATAATATATATATAGAGATATTTATATATATTTAGATTTAGTATCAGAATGCTGCCCTACGCGCTGATGAATCATGGGTAATTCTATGTGTCAAGAGGTATATGAAGCAATGTTTGTACCATAGGATATACCTACAGGCGAAGTTATTGTACCAAGGCAACACCTTGGTACAAAAATGACCATAATTATGAGAAACTATGTGGCATCACAGTACCAATTATCCTTTTTCGTTACAGTGCTGAACTGTAACACTCTCACTGTTATGATGGCATCATAGTCATTAAATAATGAAGAAATATTTAATAGATGAAAGTGCCATTTATAGTAATTGCAGGATAGTTGTTCCTTTGAGAGAAATGCGGGGTGTGAAGATCCACAATAAGTTGCACATTTTTCAATAAAGCGCTCTATGTAATTTACTCCCTATATAATTATAGAACCCAATGCACAGAACCGGAGTGCTCTTGTTTTGCAAAGGGTCCAAACAATTTGGGAGCCTCCTATGACTGTTGCTTCACAGGCATGGATAGATAAATGAGGTTGATTTGGTGAGGTTGCCAAAGTGGCTTTTATTACATATGGGGGATACACTTTTATAGAAAGTCTACAGAAGTCAGATCCTTTTCCAGTAATGATGGGATCTAATATGATTGAGTCAGTGCATTACAGTGCTGTCCCACTGATGACATGACTGTGAGATGGGAACCATAAATACCTATAGATTTGAAACATCTGACCCATAGGCCTTGGTATATAAAAATGCAGTCCCTGCATTTCCCTTTGCTGGTCGGGTTGCATAGCTATCAGGGTAAAGGCAAAGAGGCAATTACTAATAAAAAATAATCATTCATCCTTCATTTCTGGTTGTTATGAACAATGACCCTTTATCAAAAAAAAAACCCAAAAAACCATAACAATGAATAGAAAAAACATAAAACATCCCATTTAATAAGGGTTGAACCTGATGATACCATCTAATTAGGACGTTTGATACAGAGAGGAGACTCACAACTTGACCAAACAACTGTGTCTGTAGACGTCAAGTCATAATAACATTCCATACATTAAGATTCAATAAAGCTCTCCTAATGATGTTTATATTAAATGCACGTCATATGACAAACACACCCCTTCCATTAATGCCATTCCTACGCACAAACACACACATGCATATTATGTCTTAAACAGGTGTCATCAACTCTCCATTTCAGTAATTGTCCTATGGAGCGACCTTGTCTATTCAACTTCTGTTCCTTATAAATGGAAAGGGATGGTTCCTCACTTTCCCAGGGGAATTATCCTGGCCTGTGGTGTATAACTAAGCTACTCCTATCTCTGGCCAATGTGTATATCAGAAGTTATTGCTGGGTAATTCAAAGCAAGAAGTCTACCATTGTCCAGGTCTGGTCTGGGATTCAAAATAGGCCCTGGCATTCCAAGTACACAGAGACCCAAACAGACCCCCACCAGCCCAATTAATAGTAACTGTCTATAGCATCTTACAGTAGCCCCTCTGGCATTTGCCAGAACCCACAGGTTGCTTGTCCGGTCCTGCCAATGTCCATGAATGTTTGGCCACTGAGAGCACAGAATGTGTGGGATGTACTGCTTTATCCCTCTGAATATACAGTAGAGCCATACATTATTTTAATCAATTATCACAATTATTAATAATTGATTGTTACCTTGGTTGGACCAATAAAGTTGAAGCCCCGGTAAGGCTGGATGGATCATTATGCATGCCTACTGTATATGTACTCATTGCCCATTCAGTGAACTCAGTCCCTGCATACTTCTGTGTTCTTTAGTGAGAAAGTTGGCTGCTGAAGGGCTGGCATAGAATGGAATGAAAATAACAAGTTTGTTCAGATCTCTCAAGTGAAACTGAACGGAGCCCATTATTAGCCGATCTCAGGAGGATCTCAGTACTAAACGTTCCCACATAATAAACTTTGTTCCTCTGGGAATCTAGCTGTTTTTTTTTGTCTTTTGCACCATAGCAAAATCATTTCAGGGTTTGCCATACATCTCAAAGCTTGGGGAAGAGGTTCTGTTGTGCAAGGTTGTAATGTAATAACGGTTGGAAAACTAGCAGCCGGTCTTATATCCAATAGCAACCAATTAGCAGGTTGCATTCAATGGCCTTCTGTTTGAAAACAAACTAAATCTTTTCTCGGGGTTAGTAGACATGGGCAGACATTGCAACTTCTTTTACTGCTACAGGCTGCTTTACCTTATAATATATATATTTGATATAGAAATAAAGCAATTGTCATATTCCTGCAATATCAGACTGGGATTCCTAGAACCCACCAGAGAACCAGACATCTAGGGTCCACTTTCACAGCAATTTGATTTTGCCAAATGGTATAGAGGTTATATAGGCTATTGGTGGAAATACGAAAAGACTGAATTGTCCCAGACTGGGGCCCACTAGGGACCAGCAGGAGATCCTTTGGTACTATAGCAGGCCAGTCCGAACCTGCATTCCTACAAACTGTACTCTCTCTCTCTACCTGTCTGGATAAAAAGTAGGGTTGGCACCTGTCCATTTTTGACCCGGACAGCCTGGCTTTCGGAAGGGCAGCCCAGATCAAAACCTCCTGCCCAGTTTCCCTAATTAGGGAAACCGGGCAGGACTCAGTAACATTGATGCGGTGATCGCCGTTTCAAAGCCCCGCCCTCCATGATGGTGAGGCCCCCCTTCCGCCTCCTCCCTGCCCCCATGACGTCACCCTTGCCCCCTGTCTGGCTTTCATAGCCGGCTGAGGTGGCAACCCTAATAGAAAGGCAATGTGGAACTCCTTGCAAAGAGAACAATGTACCCTGACAAAGGACTAATGGGTGAGCCTGGCATGCCCTGGCAAGGGCGTAGTGTAATAAAAGCTGCATTGTATGCAACAGATCTAGTAAATCATAGCAAAATGCTGCTTTCTGATTGGTTGCTATTAATTACAAGCTTTGACATATGATATTGCCTTAAGAGTCAACCATTGAGATTTGTGCATATGGTGCAAAACACATGCCCAGAGAGAAATGTCTTTTTTATTTTGCACACTGCCCCACCAAACCATGATTTGCTCTTACCTCCCATAGGATAATGTTTTGAGGAAGGCACATAGGAGCACTTTACCTATCACCTGTCGGGTACAGTATAAGTCTCACTTGTACCCCTGTGTGCTGTACTCTGCCCCTTGTGCTAGATATTTAATCTGCTTGCACCTATCATGGGTTCAGGCACACATGCTTTGGCTATGGACCCTAAGGCACTCCAGTACTTCACATTTAGCTGTGTAAAATGAGCCCTTATATCTATAGTCCCGGATTATGCCATATCTATAGTTCTACGCAGCATTGGGATAAGCTATAAGAGAAGTTTCTAAAGCACCATAAGTCATGGAATGAAAAAGTTATATATTAAGCTCTTTGAAGTTTTCCTTTGTTTTCCCCAGAATAATCCTCTTGTAATATAATTCTTATTCCTCTTTGTTTGTAGGTTCTAACTCTGACTTTGGCTCTGATTTATTGGCCGAAATACAGGAGGTTGTACTGTAGCAACACCTGATAGGTATTGGTTTCTACCACCTGTTACCACCCCCCCACTGAGTCTTCACCAGCAAAAGAAAACTACAGATGATTATTTGTTTAGCGTGTTTAACCGTGAAAGAGATAGAGGGGTTTGTTGTGGGTGTATAATATCATAAACCTCATACGTTTAATTGTTTGTACCCAGTGTAGATATTATAATAAACAAAGGATATCAATTACATATAAATATATTATTGGAAACAATGCTGAGTGATGTAATCAGTTATTATTGGTGCTTAGTCATGTCATGTGTGCCTGAGGTTACAACAATTTTCACTGCTAAAAAAGAACAAGAGAGGTGGGCCTAGATTGCCATAGTCACTGCTACCATGCATATCTGGGCAATTGTGAAATTAAATATCTGAAAAATATGTACAATGACAGCAAATCATATTGCCCAGGACATTAATATTTAGAAAGATTCCCCCAATAACAGTGTTATACTGTATGGAGATTTTCTCCTGGGGTCCAGTTGTTGTCCTAAATCAGAAGTTCTAAACTTGTGGGGGCTATTTCCCCCTGGGGGGTACTTGGAGCAGTGGCAGTTGGACTCATTATGAAGGCCTATTAGGGTGAGCACTGGGGAGAATGGCTAGATGCTCTCTAACATCTCTAAGATATACCTGAAAGCCCAAATTGAAGATCAGTTGAGATTTTGGAAAAATTCTAATATGTAGTGCTGCACACCTGCAAAATCAATTCAGTATGATGGGTGCTCACTGCAGGGGTCTCCTGTGAGATCCCCCAAAAAATCCAAAAAATAAGAGAGGAGCAGGGCACATCCAAAGGAAATAAAAATGACAAACTTTATTTTATATATCAAAAAACCAAATGTGTTTCAACCCCCATTCAAAAGGCCTGCTTTTTATATGTTCCCTTGACAAAGACCCCCCACTCCTTTTGAATGGGGGTCGAAACGCGTTGGGGTTTTTAGATATGTAAAATAAAGGATGAGATTTTGGGTGAATATGTATTTGGTGTCCTAAATATTCTTAAAACTATGACAGAATGACCGATACACTGGCAGGGCCGCTATTGGGGGGAGTTATGCAAACTGTGTACGTTATGTATAAGGTTACGTTAAAACACAGTTTACATAACTTCTAGAAAAGTTGCCTAACTGACGTAGCTTGTCTAGAAATTGACGTAACTTGTGTACTAAGAAAAATGCAATCTATAGGTTGACGGGGCAAACTCCACTTATCACCAATGAATTGAAAACGTAAAGTACATACCACTATTTATAGGGACTGCTTAGTATAGCGGAACATCAGCTGTTTATATTGGGATCTATTTTACTGAATTATATCAGCACCCCCGCAATATAATTGGGCCCCTACACTTACGCAATTAATGTAACTTGTGCAAAAACATATGTTACTTTTGAAGAAACTTGCATAACTTATATATAAACTCCACTGATTCCCCAATTAAAAGACTGACTTATTAGCACATTAATAATTTTTACTATTTTATGAACTGCTACTGACTAGTTATTGGACCCCCTAAACATATACAGTTTATGTAACTAAAGCAAACCTTTCAGATCAAGCGATGTCAGCACAGAGCCGGGGAAGGAAGGAAATTAAACTTAGGGCAAACTCCACTGACTGTTAATGAACAAGCTATTAATTAGCACATTAATA
The DNA here is from genome assembly GCF_000004195.4 of Xenopus tropicalis. Taxonomy (NCBI): domain Eukaryota; kingdom Metazoa; phylum Chordata; class Amphibia; order Anura; family Pipidae; genus Xenopus; species Xenopus tropicalis. The sequence goes on from NC_030685.2 coordinate 22,782,606, forward strand.
AAAGAAACTCTTGCTATAAATGCTTATTTTAGAGTAACATCAGCTGTTTATAACATACACACAAGGGGCATGGCCAAAAGTTTGGTACTGTGCACTTGTGTTCATTGGGGGCCCAATATAAATAACTTGTACAAGTTTCTGATGGCAGCCCTGTACATTAATATTTTATTAACATTATTATTATTAGCATTTATTTATAAAGTGCCAACATATTCTGCAGCGCTGTACAATAAGTGGGTTTCATACATTGGACATACAGAGTAACATATAAAGCAATCAATAACCGATATAAGAGGTGAAGAGGGCCCTGCCCAAAAGAGCTTACAATTTTGCTATATCTGAGCTAAGGAGGACCCTGACCAAATGTGGGACCTTCAAGGGGACCTTGGGCACAGGTTGGTCTACCAAGTGAGAATTAATGTGAGAAGGCTTAAGCCAGATGAGTGTGATATTAAGGAATATAATATATTTTATTAATAATAAAAAGATACAATAAGACACATCACAAGAAAGCATTAAGTAGATAAATATAAAGCAGTGGAGATTTGATGGGTTTGGTTCAAGTTCCCTGAGATCCTACATCAATCCTTAGTCATAATTAGGGCTTCCCTGATAACTAGGTTATAGATAAATGAAAACATTGCTGTTGGCCATTCAGCCATACTGTGAGTGTCCATCTCAGATATCACTCTAACTGACCTTCAGGCTGGATTCCAGGATTAACTAGGTGATCAAATAGACATTCTGCCTAATGTCTAGCCACCCCCAGCCGTGGCTCTCTGATTCCCTATACACCGGCAGTTTCCAAAATCATTTATATAATTTTGGTCTGAACTAAGGGGGTCCTTGACAAAACGTTGGACCTCCAAAGTGGACTTGAACTCAAAATTCCCAACGAATTTGGGAGTTGCTCTGCTTGAGATAAATGGCAAATCTGAAAGCAAAATATGATCTGGGTTGTGCTTCTGCCCCCACTGGGGAGCCGGCTACTTGTCTAATCCAATTATCTTATTACTATTCAGTTATTTCAGTGCCTCGGATTTGGATCATTTGTGTAAATTTGTTCTGCTTCCCGCACTTATAGCCCTGGTCTCAAGTGACACAGACACTTTTAAACATTATGCATCAAATTTCTAAATGGAAAACCTGACATCATAGGGGTTTTCCTACATTTACCTATGACAAGAATTGCCCTGTAATGGAGCTGGAAGGATGAAAGGGGCACGTATTTACATGAAGAATCTGTTTGGCACAGGGGATCAGTATGCATGGCATTCTTGTAACAAAGAAAAGGAAAAACTAGGCACTACCAGGAACAGTGAATATAGTATTATAGTATGAATATAGTATTAAAGGGGAAGTTCACTTTTGAACAAACTTTAAGTATGGTATAGGTTAGGGATTCTTTGTGGGTCAGGAACTGATGCTGGTAATAGAGGGGATTAATGATCTCCATTTATCATGTACAATTTTATCATACAGTAGGAGGTAATTACTAAAATGGACTGCATGCCTGGTTCTTGCTATAGATTAATCCTTTCTAAAAAAAACAAACGATATTTCATTCTAAATAACTAATGGCTGCCTGGTTGCTAAGGCAATTAAACCCTAGAAACCACATATCAGTTAAAATGCCAAGCATGACAACAGCACAACTAACTGGTGCCCCAGCCCAGTGTTTCTGGACACCTAAGGGTGCCTAACAAATTGTCACCTCCACTGAGACACCCTTTCCTTGTCTTTAAAGGACCCTGTACAAATAGATCCATTAAGTATTTTCTCTTCTGTGATTCAAAACACCTCTGCTCCATTTCTATCTATCATCTATCTATCTATCTATCTATCTATCTATCTATCTATCTATCTATCAGTTTCCCAATGCCTTCACAGGACATACCTACATCATTTGTACCAGCAGGGCACCAGAGCCTCCATGACAACTCAACAGTTGTTATTAATACTTTTTATGGCCATAGGACATTGAAACCCATTAAAGTCATTCTCATTAGTTAGCAAATCGAACCCTGGCTCATGTAGTATAGAATCTGTATTATATTATGTAACTAAGACAAATATGTAAAGAAGATTTAACCTAAATATACAATATTTTAAATGGATTGATAATATATGGCTGCTGAATGCCAGGGTCATGGGGTTGTTTACGTAAAAAGTGGCTCATCCCGTAATTACAAAGGGTTACCCATATTCATTATCTGGAGAACAAAGCCGCCTGAAACATTATAATTCATAGGAGCGGTATTCATGTTTCACAACCAGGCTATTTACAGCTTATAAGTTTAGCCTTGTTATTATTACATTGGGGTTGCATTAATTGGATGAAAAGCAATAGCCAGCTATGGGCTCTAGTGGGTGCCATAGACAGTACTTCTCCCTTTCACATGAATATTAACATGAATATTAAGCCAGGTAGCAAGGTCATTCTGACTGCTGCCACTATCCTTGAGAGGGGCACAGAAGCTATAATGGCCTTGTGCCATTGTGACCACCCTGTTCTTTGTGTATACAGCACCCACAAAATTACTGTAAAAATAATTATGGCAACAAGTGTTCTCTTGCTTGAGTCAGGGCAAACTTAGTAAACATGCATACAGCGAAAAGCAAAAGCCTGCCTATCTGATAGGACACATACAGGCCCATCTGCACAATATGTGGATTCTGGCAAATGCCAGAGGGGCTGCTGTAAGATGCCATAGACAGTCACTATTTATTGGGCTGGTGGGGGGCTGTTTGGGCCTCTGGGTACTTGAAAAGCCAGGGCCTATTTTGAATCCGAGCCCAGGCCTGGACACATGAGACATGTAAGTCCCAGAATTCACTATTGACTATAACTATAGTGCTGAGCAGGGAAACAGCTGTAATATGCATCCCTTGTAAAGCACCATATGGACATTCAGGTATATTGTTAAATAGAGGGTGGGGAATTGTGAAAGTGGTCACTGAGAACTGGTGTTTGGGGAAATCTTTTCTACTGAACCCTTGGGCCTTTAGCTACACCCTTGTGCATAATGAAAAAAACGACTACACCCTTCACAGAGATTGTTTCCAATATTATAAAAAGAGGGTAGAAAGAACATTATAACCATTTTAGCCATCTGCAGCTAGGGAAGTCATCCTTGGTGCGCCACCAATATTTTCATTTGCTGTTGATATAAAACAATCAGGCCCGGATTTGTGGAGAGGCCACAAAGGCCCGGGCCTAGGGCGGCAAAAGTTTAGGGGCGGCATGCCGCCCCGCCGCAAGAACATTTTTTAATTTTGCTCCCATACGGAGCAGTCGGGACCTCTCCCCACTGCTCCGTATGGGAGTTAAAAAGAGCGTTCGCGCATGCGCTGGCGCTTTGCGCATGCGCAATGGGGAGCTGGCGCTTTGCGCATGCGCACTGGGGGCGCGCTTGCGCATGCGCACTAGGGGTGCGTTTGCACATGCGCATGGGGGACTCCCACAGGGGCGGCCTCGGGGCGCACCAAAGACAAATCCGGCCCTGAAAACAATATCTAAATTAAATATGCTGAGCAGGTAACCATACCTGAAATACTTGAGTTTATCCCTTTTAAGACTTTACCAGCAGTTTAATGTCAAATTCATTTCTCAACCGATGGAAGATAATATTACAAATGGGAGCACTCTACTACCAAAATATATTATTACAGAAATCTGAACAGACAGGTCTTTGTGATATATAAATCTGTACATCTTATATTTCTGTGTATGTAGTTATATATATATATTGTGTATTGTTTCCAATGCCATTGCATGTAAACTGCATGTAAAAGTTTTCATGACGAATTGGACGATGGGTAACTATAAAACTGTAATGCTTGCTATGTTAAACTCAATAATGGAACTTGGGCAATGAAACTGGGTAAAATAGACAGACTGCATAAAATAAACAATGTTTTCAATATAGTTAGTTAGGCAAAAATGTAATCTATAAAGGCTGGAGTAGGCAGATATCTAACATAATCACCCGAACACTACTTCGTCCTTTACAGCTCTCTAAGCTGTCAGCAGTCAAACCAATCAGTGACTTAAGGGGGGCCATATGGAACATAACTGCTCAGTTATTTTGTATTTGAATCTGACCTACGTGCTCACAAACTAACTGAACTGTTATGTCCCATGTGCCCCCCCTAAAGTCACTGACTAAATAAGAGAGCAGAAAGCAGGAAGTAGTGTTCTGGCTATTATGTTAAACATCTGCTCACTCCAGCCTTTATAGATTACATTTTTGCCTAACTATATTACAAATATTTTTATTTTGCGCAGTTTCATTTTACTCTGAACTGTTCCTTTTGGTGACGGGGTCAGGTGCAGACCACGCAGCCACCACTCCACCCCTCCTCCGGATGCAGTTTTCACAGCCAATTCACACCGATGTGAGCACCTGCCAGGCCCTGAAGGGGTGCATGCCTGGGTGCCCTCCGGTAGTTCCACCCCTGGTTCAGCTGACAGTGATGGCCATGCATGCTGATATCTTAATAATCGATATCTTAATAAAGCAGTGGTTGGCACCAACCATTCACTATGGACACAGCCCAACTGCTTTTAAACACAGGTAATGAGAGGGAGTCTCACAGTAAGAAATGTCCAAACAATGGAATCTGCAGAACCCATAATAAGTACAACTGCCATCAAGGAAGGCCACTTAGCCAGACCCCATGCTAGTGTACTATCCATAAAACTTAAATAAAATGGAGGCTTTTAGTGTGAACACACCTTTTTTTGTAATTTGCACGTAGCGATATATATACTGTATTTTCCATACACAGTTATTCTATACTGTTACAGCTGATGCTTTGCAGCTATCTACTGAAAAGTATCATTGCAGCCTATATTCCCCTTCCAGCAATGGCAAACAATGGTGCATTGAAGAAGAATCATCTGAAATGTATCTGCATTTAAGGATATACTTTGAGAGGAAAACCCTCCCATTGAGTTCATAGCGGTACTATAATCTCTGGCTGGAAATGAATCGCTTGAAATCTTATCCAAAAACAATAACTGTGGGAGTTTCTCATAGTTTTACAACTGGGCCACAGAAATACTCTGGCCCGCAATGCACTTTAAACTGTCTCACGTGCAGGACTCACGGCACCTGATCTGGTATCCAGGTTCTTCTTGTACAATTACTTATACCCGAAAACATGGGTTCATAATCAGAGAAAGTTCCAGACCAAGTTGGTGGGCCAGGACATTTTAATAGCCACATTTCTCCTTGAAAAGAGTGCAGCAATTTAAAATGCCTGTGTGTCCTTCTCACATACATTTTTAAATTAGAAAGTTGGAATATTGCTAGTCTCCCTTATGGAGATCTCCGGTGTATCCAATTCCGTCCTTGATTTGAACTGAAGAAGCCACTTGGATGAGTGGTGAAATGTTTTCAAGAAAAAACTCAGAAACATCCAGTTGTTTTAGACTTAATTGTACAGGTATCGGGCCCCTTATCCGGAAACCCATTATCCAGAAAGTTCTGAATTACGGAAAGGCCATTTCCCATAGACTCCATTTTAATCAAACAATTCACATTTTTAAAAATTATTTCCTTTTTCTCTCTAATAATAAAATTGTACCTTGTACTTGATCCCAACTAATATATAATTACCCCTTATTGGGGCAGAACAGTCCTATTGGGTTTATTTAATGGTTAAATGATTCCCTTTTCTCTGTAATAATAAAACAGTACCTGTACTTGATCCCAACTAAGATATAATTACCCCTTATTGGGGCAGGACAGCCCTATTGGGTTTATTTAATGGTTAAATGATTCCCTTTTCTCTGTAATAATAAAACAGTACCTTGTAATTGATCCCAACTAAGATATAATTAATCCTTATTGGATGCAAAACAATCCTTTTGGGTTTAACTACTGTTAATAAAATATAAATAATTTTTATTAGCAGACTTAAGGCAGGAGATCCGAATTACGGAAAGACCCCTTATCCAGAAAACCCCAGGTCCCGAGCATTCTGGATAATGGGTCTCATACCTGTACTAGATACTATACTGTATATCTAGACCTGGATGAATGAGAATCTTCATAGACAACTTCTAAACCATTTTGCTTATCAACATCATCGCTCTATTCACATCTATGCCAACCTAAGCCAATCCATTGTGACCCCCTAACCTTTATGGTGACCTTACCTCTCATATATAAATCATAATTTACATTGTTGGGTCAGACTCTTTTCATCCCCCAAAAATCTGCCCCAGTAGGCGTGGGTCTTTGTGGCCTTTCCACAAATCTAAAACTCCTTACTATAAAGTTTGAGTTGTCACAATGAAGTGGTCAAAAGCTGAACATGAAGCCCTGAAATTTTGTTTGTTGCCCTTCACTGCTTTTCCGAGTAGAAAGAGGTAAAGGGGTAGAGTTTCCCTACCCTCCCATGAATCTGCAGTATATCCTTGTTACTGGAATCAACCAGGGCTAATTGCCTCAGTAATCATGCATGCATAGCCAAGCAAAAGACTCCATGCAGGGGAGTAACTGCAAAGGAAGCAGACCCTGCGTTTGCAGAAGGCCATGTAGTGTAGGGGGCCCAGTAAGGTCTAGATAAATTAGCAATTTCAATATATCTTGAAAGAATAGGTCATCTTACCAATGGTTTAGGGCCCTAAATTAAATTTGCTGTTGGGCACAGTAACATATAGTTAAGTCACTGACATTTGTCTGATGAGACCCAAAATGCTAAATAAGTCCCACAACTCAAATGACAATAGTCTGTATTGCTAAGCAGAAGTCGGGGAAACAACTGAAAAATGCATTGGCCCTTGTAAAGCGCCAAATACAAACACTGAAGTATATTGTTGAATAGAGGGTGTGGAATTAAGAAACTGAAGGTCACTAAGGACATAGCTGCTTAGATAAAAGGCCCAGAACAAATTTGTCACTGGGGCCCCTGGCCTCTAGCTACACCCTTGAGTATAATGAAAAATGACTTCACCCTTCACAAAGATCCCTTCCAATATTAGAAAGAGAGTATAAAGAGGATCACAAATAAGCATTTGCAGAGAGATTACACTCCACTCACTTTTTATACGTTACCTGCAGTTTAATATCAAATTAATTTCTCCTCCGACAGAAGATACTATTACAAATAACCAGTGAGAAATCTACTGTCAAAGTATTTTATTACAAAAATCAGAATCTTCGCAATAACATTTTAAATATGATGAAATCAAGTACAGACAGGTCTTTGTAATATATAAATCTGTATGTCTTAAAAAAATCTATTTCTGCGTATGTATTGACATATATATATGTATTTGTTTTTTTATTGTGCAGGAAATCCATGTCCCAAATATCCAATGACATTTTATGTGAACCAAGAGTGGTATGCCCACGAGCCTTGCTCCACGGCCTTATAGCAATCTGGATAGCGGGTACATTTATTGCTGTAATGTTACAGATTGCTAAGTTCCAATGACACCTTAATTGATGGCCATGCATGTTGATCTCGAAAGTTGAGCACTGACGTCTTGATAAGGCCGTGGTTGATACCAGTCCTTCTTCATGTTGGGGTTGCCACTTATTGAGTAGCAGCATCATAGTATGTGCACAGCACAAGTGTCTTTTAACACACAGATAATGAGATGGAGCCACATAGTAAGCAATGTCCCAGCCCTTGGGCTCCTGAACCCTTTAGTAAAGCACAGCTTTTAAAAAATCCTTCAGTTGACTGGCATGATTAAGAGAAGGCAAATATTTGGAAACAGAAGAAAGACTACAGCAACACATTTACATCAGACCATAATTGCTACCTTATAAAACATTAGTCAGAGGACCATGCTACAGTTGCAACCACTGACTTCTGAGGTTGGTCAAAGTGGTTGTGGCACATTGTGAGGGATACAGACCATAAACAAGTCCATAGAGACCTATATTCAAGCACCAAAAGATACCACGTCAGCAAGATCACCTCTCGGCAATGTTCTAAGTTTGAAGAATTCCTGCTGAGCATGGTGAGTGCAACACTTATTATTATAAAGTGTCTAGGCAGTAGGAGTTTCTAATGTAGAGATTGAAGCTTCTCTCCACAAAGTGAATACTTAGAATCTTTCTACATCATCATCATCAGAGTCCATTGTCTCCAAATGAAAAGCAGAGTGTATCCGTAAAGTGTTGTACTTTGGAGGTGGAGTTCTTGGCACTTGTGAGTCCTGGGGCTGAGGAAGCTGTAGAGCAGAATTAAAGGTAGGGGGGTCTTCTTCCCCAAGGCTGATGGGGTTGTCAACACAGAGTGGGTTGTCATGCCCAGCCATGGCTGGTACAGGGATTTCAGGGAAATCTTCTTCTTGATTATCTTTGCGATGCTTCCACCAGTTGCAAAGCTTGCGCCATTGTTGTCTCAGGACAACCCAAAATGAGTCAATAAAGAAAACTTCAACAATCTCAAGCACGCAGATCATAGAACAGCTCATCCACAGGCCAAGCTGCCCTCCAAAATTTGAGAGCAGAGTTACAATCTGTAAGGATAAATGAGAAGTTGAACATTGCCGATATATGCACATCATAAATACGTACAACATGAAGGAGGCTGCCAAGGCTGAAGCCCAGAAGAACATTTCTGAAAATAAGTTGTGGGAGTTGCTAAAACCGTTTGGTAAAAGTCAACTTTGAATAAATCTTATATCTTTATATATGGTGCATAGCGATGTCATGAATTATAATCAGTGTTCAGTGATGTAACTTCTGTCACATGACTCACTTTAACTTGTGTATAATAATAAATAATGTACCCCCTGTTGTAAAATATGATGATAATAGAAATTGTCTGATGTTCCATGGTTATGGAACTCCTCAATGACTTATAATATCCATATATTTTAAAATAGGGGGTATTTTATTCACTATATTATGCCTTCAAAGGTTATAGGCTGCCATCAGGCACAGAAGAGGCAAGGCACTAAACATACCACACCTTCTTACAAATGAAGTATAAGACCTTTATGTCAATGAGTGAAGCTACTGGTGAAAACACTTACATTGTATGTAGGACTTTCAGATATGGATCTGCTATTTAGGTCCTGGTAGAATATATTAAGATTTGCTAGGTCATTCCTGTATAGAAATAAGAAATAAATCAGTCTAAAACCAGATAAATTCTGTGTTCATATTTGTCAAAATATGTTTTACCATATAGATAGTGAGTGAGAAAGGCAAAAGATTCAGGTATATGCTGTATATTCTCTTATATTCTCCAAATATTCTCGTTTCGTATCATGAAAAGCCCTTTAGAGTATGTCATCCATTATACAAACTGACTTTTTATACTGAAAGCAGATGATGTATGGATTTTTTCAGTAAATCAAGGGGCAACCCATGTGTGTAAAACTAAAGCCTAGTACAGCCGGCAGGTATTCTGTCATATTTGGCTGCTGTCTCATTGAGGTGTTTGGATGACAGTACATTTTGCTGTATTTAAGTAGGCAGTGTGTTACATTTTACTCATGCAGCTATACATCTAATAAAGACTTAGTGGCTTAACTCCATGGCTCCATGCCCCCAAGCAATAAAATCTAGGGGGAGGGGCCTGGTGTGCACAGCCACGCCTTACCTGGCTTACCCTACCTACCGACTAGCCTCTCCGCTCACGTGCCCTGCTCCCTGTCCTCTCACAGGTATGAGAGCAGCTGGGGAGGGCGGCTTTCTGTACTGCTATAGAGGAAATAGACCCTGCAGTTTGGGCACCCCCCCAGGGGCTGCTTCCTCTATAGCCCATGGTCTTACTGTGCATATACTGTTAAAGTAAGCACTAATAATATACAGGTATAGGACCCATTATCCAGAATGCTCGGGACCAAGGGTATTCCGGATAAGGGGTCTTTCCGTAATTTGGATCTCAACACCTTAAGTGTACTAAAAAATCAATAAAACATTAGTTAAACCCAATAGGATTGTTTTGCATCCAATAAGGATTATTTATATCTTAGTTGGGATCAATTCCAAGGTACCGTTTTATTTCTACATAGAAAAAGGAAATCAGTTTTACAATTCTGAATTATTTGATTATAATGGAGTCTATGGGAGACGGGCTTTCCGTAATTCGGAGCTTTCTGGATAATGGGTTTCCGGATAAGGGGTCCGATACCTGTATATATATATATATATATATCACCTTAATAGCCTCTCTTAACTCTTTAAAACTTACTTGGTAAGATTTTTGTTTAGTTTCTCCCCCAGTTCCCAAGACAGAACTCGCAGCATCCATTGCTGTGGAAGCAAAACAAAATAGAAATGCACTTATTAATATGGGAAATCTCTATTACTAAGGGCAATGGTAGCAAACACACCTTTTATTACATACATTCATTAAAACCTTGTGTAATCTCAATGGAAATGTGTTATAATTACAGAATAAGAGAATAGAACAGTCTTGTTCAAACCATGCAAGCCAATTAGTTTGCAAACTCGGAATAGAAACTGTTTTCAGGAATGCTTGGGACCTGGGCTTTATAGCTTTCTGTAATGGTGGTACAGGTATGGGATCTATTATCCAGAATGCTTGGGACCTGGGGTTTTCCGGATAAGGGATCTTTCCGTAATTTGGATCTCCAAGTCTGGTAAAAAATCATTTAAATAATAAGGATTGTTTTGCCCCCAATAAGGATTAATTATATCTTAGTTGGGATCAAGTACAGGTACTGTTTTATTATTACAGAGAAAAGGGAATCATTTAACCATTAAATAAACCCAATAGGGCTGTTCTGCCCCAATAAGGGGTAATTATATCTTAGTTGGGATCAAGTACAGGTACTGTTTTATTATTACAGAGAAAAGGGAATCATTTAACCATTAAATAAACCCAATAGGGCTGTTCTGCCCCCAATAAGGGGTAATTATATCTTAGTTGGGATCAAGTACAGGTACTGTTTTATTATTACAGAGAAAAGGGAATCATTTAACCATTAAATAAACCCAATAGGGCTGTTCTGCCCCCAATAAGGGGTAATTATATCTTAGTTTGGATCAAGTACAGGTACTGTTTTATTATTACAGAGAAAAAGTAAATCATTTTCAAAAATTAGAATTATTTGCTTATAATGGAGTCTATGGGAGATGGCCATTCCGTAATTCTTGGATAACAGGTTCCCGGATAACAGATTCCATACCTGTACAGTATGCTACTAAAATTAATTCCAAACAATTGATGTGTTGCCATTGACATGGATTTCTGTTAGCTTAGTTACTATCAGGTACATTTTAAACAAGGCCTCCCTTGTAGCTTTAGTCATAAAAGTTGTACAAAGTACAGAGTAAGAAGGGAACAAGTTAAAAAACCCGTGACCAACATAAAATAACTGAAGAACCCATGCAGAACGTACCTCGGAGTTTAAAGAGGGCCACTTAGCCAGACTCCGTGTTAGCGTCCATTCCTTGAAACTGAAATACCAAAGAACACACTTTTTAAAATAATTTATATGTAATACAGCCTTCTCCATGCCCAGGTTTTCAATGCATTCTAATGGACTAGAACTATTTATTCACCATTATATAATATATATTCCCCTTACAGTAATGGTAAAAAATGGTGCATTGAATAAGAAAGTTGTTAGCGTTCAGTCATATATTTTAAGAAATAAAGACACCCATTCATTGAGTTCATAGACTTTCTGATGATGGTGTTAAAATTTCAGGCTGGAAATGGATCTCTTGAAATCCTATCCAAGAAAAATAACTGCAGGGAGTTTCTGGTAGTTGTAGAAGCGGGACACCCGTAGGTGCCTAATGCACTGTCTCACCTGCAGGACTCACGACATGCGCTCTGGCATCCCAGCTCCTCTTGCACAAATTGCTTATATAGTTTGAAGTAGCAGTAAACTGTAAATTAGATCATGAAAAGAAGTTAATTAGCAGGCTGACAAAGTGTGGTGTGATCCACTTTTATTAGGGCTATGACACACTGAGCTACTTGTAGCCAACTACTTGTTGCAGCTACAAAACTCCAGAAATCCCCTGCCAAAGACAATACTGAGAACTGTATCTGCTAAGGGCTCTGGCACACGGGGAGATTAGTCGCCCGTGACAAATCTCCCTGTTCGCGGGCGACTAATCTCCCCGAGTTGCCATCAGTTGCCATCCCACCGGCGAATGGCACACGCGGTGGCGCGATTTCGGCAAGTCGCCGAAAATGCCTCGCGAGGCAACTTTGGCGATTTGCCGAAATCGCCTGCGCAGCGTGTGCCATCCCACCGGCGACTTACATTTTTGCTGGTGGGATGGCACCCCGTGTGCCAGAGCCCTAAAACACACACAGAGACAATTATAAGTATTTTCTATTTTGTAGCCAGGACAAGTAGTTGGCTACTTGATTACTTGATTACTTTCAAAATTACTGATGGCATGGAGCTTCAGTGCCACTTCCAACAGTCAGCATAAGATAAATACCCCCGCCCCCCAATTATTTCACTTTCCAGGTTTCACCTTCTCTTTTTCTGAGCTGCAGAATATGCATTTTTATCAAGTGACCCAGACCCTATAAAGAATATGGTCACCCGATGGCTGCCTATCTGCTGATAAATTTCCAGAACATGGGGTGCCAGCCAAGGCTAGACTGGGATTTAAAATAGGCCCTGGCATTCCAAGTACACGGAGGCCCAAACAGCCCCCCAGCAGCACAATAAATAGTGACTGTCTTGTATCTTACAAATCGCCAGTCCAAGCCTGGTGCCAGCAACATGCCTTCTGCTCTACAAACCAGCAGTAGAAAGACCCAAAGAAAAGAAGATATAGGTATTATGCTGCATGCTATTCTTATATCACTCCATTATATTAGTCTCTGTAGGATAATAACAATTCTACAGTCAAGGTGGTCCCTTTCACGTCCCTAGGATGTGAAAACAACATCCGAAGGGGGCTGACATTACAGTAGTACGAGAGCCATACATGCCTACGGCCTGCACCTAGTCGCTAGTTCTGTACATCCTACTATGTATAAATAGCTTGTTTTCCCCAGGCCAGCAACCATAAACAGACTGGGCTAGTACTCTCAATTAGCATGCCACTTACTCCAGCTGGGATACTCTTCGTAGTTGCAATACTTTGCACCATTGGGCAAGGGTTGGTCATAATGAGCACAGCCACACGTGCGAACCATCTCTCTTTGAAAGCAGGAGTTCAGGCAGATCTGCAACAGGAAACAGGGTGCATAACAACCATCAATATATATCTCTGGGATCATTTTGTCTGTCCATCTTTGTGTCTATCTTGTGCCCTAACGGAAAGCTATGTTTCCAACCACCCAATAAGTTAAAAACAAGACGATATTAGAATAAAATGGAGATTTACCTGGAGAGTATATTTTTTACTATACAGGTTTTCAACCGAGACATCACTCCCATCCATGGTGCAGTCACTGTATGGGTCGCTCAGCTTTGTAGATTCAGTCTACAATTAAAATGGCACACTGATTAGCAGACTGTCATATAGATGATTTTAGCACTGGATTAGTTTTGTCACAGAAAAATGCTCTGCAAAATCTGCATGGACCAATCAAAAAGGCTGCAAGTAGGCAACATGGAAAGGCTTTCCTTGTCCATTAAAGCAAAGATTCCCAACCTTGTAAGCCACACTCAGATGTAAAAAGTGTTGGACAACATAAGCTTGAAAGAAGTTGTTTTGTGGATGCCAAATAAGGACTGTGATTGGCTATTTGGTAGCCCCATGTGCACTCATGGCCTGCAGGAGGTTCTGCTTGGAGTAAAAATGTGTCTCTGTGCTTCCAAAAGTTGTCTCCAAGCCAGAAGTTTAAAAATCGGCAACTACTGAGGCCACTGGGAGCCACAAGGGGTGGTAAACAACATGCTCACAAGCCACTGGTTGGGGATCACTGCATTAAAGCAACACTGCACAATAGAACCAAGTCCTTTAGTGCTAGCAGCCCAACTGATGCAAAAAGATCCTTCACTGAGAATCCTGCCTGCTCTATTTTGACTAATGTAGCCCTAGTAGGGGCCCAGTACTCACCAGTTGCATCCCTATTGAAGTCTCCGTAGCAGTTTCAAGTTCTGTGCCCAAATCTTCAATAAAGGGATATTCATCCTGGTCATGCACCAGTATCTTGGCCCCTGCTGCTGTGGACAAGTAAGGGTTGTATTCATCCTCGTCAATGTAAAGGACAACTTTGAGTCCTGCAAGAGAGATGGGCTGTAAATAATATGACACCATAAAGCACAGATCAGTTGGAAGTGTATAATATTTATTGTCTTCTCACCATATTCCGCTCCACCCATAGAAGAAACAAGTAAATTTCCCCTCTCTGCGCTGTTAAAGGTATAGCAGTTTCCGTACAAGGGGTGATGGAAGAGGGTGAAGTTCCTGTGGCCAAAATAAATACATTTTTAATATTAATATTGCTATAAAGTTAAACAATCCCTTCTTTTTTACCCTGTACACCTACATTCCACATGAATTGCAGTAATATGTATTGCAGTCATATGGTGATGCTGAAAAGGGGTGTAAAACTGACTTGTACTAACAGCTAACCCTGAATAGGAAGCTAGGCACCCCCAAATTGGGCTAGACTCTTAAGCACCCACTGACCCTGGAGAAAAACATTATTGAACGTTATTGCTTTAAGAATCCAATAAGATATTACAGGACTACAGTTGCCCCATGTGTCATTATATGCTGAAGGCTGTTACAAGTTAAGAATGAAATTTCAGAACAAGACATTTTTACTGGGTGGAAGAAGTAGAAGGAAAGTCTTAAGCTACTAACCGGGCATCACAGGACAGGCCATCAAAAAAGCAAGTGACTATCAACTCATCAGCTTTGTAGCCCATAGCGATCTTGTCTTCCATGGAAATTTTAGCAAGGACGTTGGTGTAGTGCAGACGATACCACTCTTGGATGGCGTTGACTCCAGAGCTGAAGGTGAATATGGTGCAATCAGAGCTGTTGTTGGGGTCACACTGGATAAAATAATACAAAATGAGATGTGGTGATCTATGTGGAACATATTAGGACATTAAATAGGTACTGAGCAATGCAATAATAGACAATTATAGAGACGGCAAACCAAATGGCTGTTGGGGGGGGGCAGATAATTGAAGGTCTCTCTCTCTCTCTATATATATATACTGTATAGTAAGAGAGAGAGAGAGTGAAAGAGAGAGATATTTGCGAGAAACAGATCATCAGTCTTTAAGGGTTGAGGGATTTTGCTGTGAGACCCAGCACCTTCTATTAAGGTGGAACTATCTAGAAAATGATATAATAATATGTGCAGACACCAAATAAAATTTGTTGCACCAGAGAGAACACCCTCAAACCCTGTGCGTCTCACCACACCCTTTGAAACTATATCAAAGTCAAGATATCAAGGTTCTTCTGCATCTTCTTCCTTCTGATAGGTATTACTTTTTGTGTCATAGATACTTTTAGGAGGCTTCTCCAGTTGTAACCAATATGGATTAATCTAAGTTACCAACAAATCCTGACTGCTCTATTCCCATCAATTTATAGTGAAGGAATCCGGACACTTACCAGTTTGAAGCCCACCATATTTCCAGGATCTTGAACTGATTCTGCATCTCTGTGTATGACCTTGGCACTCATTCGGGTCCTCTTTTTGGTTTTAAGGTCACTTACAACCAGCTGGTTGCCTTGGACACTCTCCAGTCGATATAGGGGAATCTGTTTGATGAATATGTCTGTAGAGTTCTCATCGACCTCCACGTCGCGCTTACTGCGGACCAGAGGCTCAGTGAATCCGTAAATGTTTTTAAGAGTCTGGCTGGTTTCCCTTTCGAGTGCAGACAAGCGATCTTTTATTTTACTGTAACTGTAGGGCATAAGCAAGAACAATTCTGAATTAGAACCAAAAATTATTTTTTGTGGGTACCAAATGCAAAGTATAGGGCATCTGGCGGGTTTACTGTTCTGTGCAGAAGGGAACATGTGGTGGTGTGGTAAACTGTGATAACGTACCCCAGGCTAATGGATTCTATAAGGAAGAAGCTCACTTGCCCTGGGCAGAAGGTTAGCAATTTGGTTCACTGTGGGGTTCCCCTTTAAATGGGATAATGCAGGTGAAACTGATCTAATCGACAAGGGCCCAGTGCCAGGATCTTCCATGTTTTCCCTCTAGAATTTTAATGTCTTTCCCAGAATGCTCCATTAAAAAAATATATCAATACATATATACATCTGGTAGTAGCATGTTGGTTAGTAAGTGAAGCACAAAATAATAGAGATCTAGCCCCATCTAACCCCATTTGGGTTATAATGATCCAGTCCTGGAGTTTTAAAAAAACAATTTTTCTTTACTCCAAATTGGAACGTGAAATAAGGTCTCTAAATTGTCCTGTGCGGATCAGTACAACCCTAATAACATGGGCTTAGTTGACTTCCCTGAAGTATTGATGGACTTTCTAGACTGGAGTTCTTTGACTACTGACAACAAGTGCTACAAGAAACCAATTTCAGACATATTCCCACTTGATTACAGGGAACAAATGACACCGCTTGTTCTAATTCTTTGCTGCTTAGGAATGTCCTTAAATGTTGACTTTATAAGGCTGGGCAAATAAGTTGCTTTAATTTCTTTATTTGCAGTAAGAAGGGGAAATCAGAAATGCCAGAAGCAGTAATTACATTATAGAAATTGATCCACTTATCCTAATAAAAGATGAGCAGCATTCTGATTTATAAATTGGGGTGGGTTTTGTGCTTCCCTGGTGAAGTCGCTTTATGGTCGACATGCCCCAGTTCACTTGGTTTTTGTTTTTAGTTTATAACATTGTTTGGTCAGGTTAAAGGTGGTGTGTGGATTGCTTTGTTGTATTTAGGACAGAATAAATTGATCTGATTGAAAGTGAATGGGACCTGTGGCCCTTCTTAGTCTGGAATCTACCAATGCCTCCTCCATGCTTAACAGATGAAATTTTCTGCCTGGACTGGTGAAACGCAAATGTGATTTTATGGGATTCCAGGATGGATCTTTCCCATGAGGTACTTCTATCTTTCTAGGCAGATAGGCAATAAAGTAAAAACTGGACATATGCAGCCATACTTAAATAATCTTACCAACTGACCTCCAGCTATGCTAGCCATGCATGTAATGCACATGTAGGGGGGGGCAAGAAAGTGCTATTGCGTCATACAGTATGTATAAATGGATGTTCCACTGATCTGACCAAAATTACTACAAAAATAAAAAAAGGACTGATAAATGATATATCCTGGCCCCAATGTTATGGGTTATTCTTTTCGGGAATATGATGGCCATGTTTCCTTATTTTTAGTGCCTGCCTAGTTTTATATTCTGGAAAATACATAGTAAGCTTTTATGTCTATATGAAACCTGCCTAAATGCTAGTTGATCCAGGGGAAGGCATCTGAAGCCTCTCTAATTTGCCGCAAAGGGGAAAAAATTCCTTCTTGACTCCAAGATGGCAATCGGACCAGTCCCTGGATCAACTTGTACTAAGAGCTATCTCCCATAACCCTGTATTCCCTCACAGGGTCGGACTGGGCTGCCGGGACACCGGGAAAAATCCCGGTGGGCCCCGGCCCTAGTGGGCCCCAGCGGCCCAGTCCGACCTTTGCCGGCGCTCCCCGCTACTGACTGTTCCTCCCCGACGCGTTCAATTTATACGCGCTCGGGGAGGACGTCAGGCGGGGGCCCTTCGGGGGGGTTAGGGGGCGCGGCTGGGGCACCTGCAGGACCCCTGGGGCGGGAGCCCCGGTGGGCCCTGCACCCCCCAGTCCGACCCTGTTCCCTCACTTGTACTGAGAGCTATCTCCCATACCCCTGTATTCCCTCACTTGTACTGAGAGCTATCTCCCCTACCCCTGTATTCCCTCACTTGTACTGAGAGCTATCTCCCCTACCCCTGTATTCCCTCACTTGTACTGAGAGCTATCCCCCCTACCCCTGTATTCCCTCACTTGTACTGAGAGCTATCCCCCCTACCCCTGTATTCCCTCACTTGTACTGAGAGCTATCCCCCCTACCCCTGTATTCCCTCACTTGTACTGAGAGCTATCTCCCCTACCCCTGTATTCCCTCACTTGTACTGAGAGCTATCTCCCCTACCCCTGTATTCCCTCACTTGTACTGAGAGCTATCTCCCCTATCCCTGTATTCCCTCACTTGTACTAAGAGCTATCTCCCATACCCCTGTATTCCCTCACTTGTACTGAGAGCTATCTCCCCTACCCCTGTATTCCCTCACTTGTACTGAGAGCTATCTCCCCTATCCCTGTATTCCCTCACTTGTACTAAGAGCTATCTCCCATACCCCTGTATTCCCTCACTTGTACTGAGAGCTATCTCCCCTACCCCTGTATTCCCTCACTTGTACTGAGAGCTATCTCCCCTACCCCTGTATTCCCTCACTTGTACTGAGAGCTATCTCCCCTACCCCTGTATTCCCTCACTTGTACTGAGAGCTATCTCCCATACCCCTGTATTCCCTCACTTGTACTGAGAGCTATCTCCCCTACCCCTGTATTCCCTCACTTGTACTGAGAGCTATCTCCCATAACCCTGTATTCCGTCACTTGCTAAAAAGCCATCCAACACCTTCTTGAAGCTATCTTCTTAATATGTTCCCTGGCCATTGTATTATGCTACAGGCTGGTCCTCACCCTCTGTGTCTTATTTCAGGGAACACAACCCCAAAACCAAAGCACAAGACCACCATTAAAGGTGCGAGTTTGGGGTGCTACAATCACACGGATGTTTGGCCTTTCTCCAGTTAATGTTTGATTGAGACATGTTTATTTCACAACTGGCAGCTGGATAGCTCACTGTTACTGATGACTATGGAGAAGGTGTATTGCCCTTCACAAAAGCAATTAATGTGATAAGTTGCAAGTTATGTCTTTCTGTGTATAATAAACTATATAGAGAGACAGGCAGATTACATATAGAAATAGAAAGAGACATCCAGCAGATTATATTTATGATAATAGGGTGTGATGGAAAGTCATATATATACATGGTTAAAATATTGGGCAGTATATAAATGTGTGTATAAACAGGTAAGACTGGTTGCTATAATGTTCTATAAATATATATACAGACACAAACACAAAGGCTGGCATTATACTGAAACCTAAATGACTAGAGAGAGAATTACTGGAGCCACAAGGCAGGAGAGGAGCAGAACTCACCTGTAGGGGTTCAGGTTACAGATGGTGACAGCGGGGAAGACCAGTTTCTGGAATGTGACAGTAATAGAGGCGCTAACGCTATAGTAGGACATCAGGAGCAGCGCACACTGCCAGAAGATTAGCGCCACGGCGCACAGGGTCAGCACAATCCATATCCACCTGCGCAGCCGTCCCTTAGATACAACGATCCTCCGGCACCCATGGGTGTTAGTGTTCAGGCAGTACCATTGCATCAACTCGTACAGGGTGGGGGCTTGCGGGCCGGTCACCGGCAGGTTCTTCTTCAGCTTCTGCGTCAGCTTCTTCCCACTTTTAGACATGACGGACCTGCGGCAGAACAGCAGTGCGTTTTAATCGCAAGGCACTGAAGCGCACATTCAGCCCAAGGTGGCCAGAAACAAATTCCAGAGATAAATTCCCAAATAAATCTTGACGATCGCTTGTTGGAACGCAGCAAAGCTTACGAAACTATAGGTAGAATTAATATGGAATGGAACAAGTCGGTGCGCAAAAGAGAAATGGATATGTATGAACGATATCAATTGCGCGTCGCTTATCCCTGAAATCCCGACTGTAGGTTCTGCTCAATAAATGATACTCTGTGCGCCTTGCATGACAATCTAAACAAGTGACATCGGAAATATTTAGCCCAGATTTAATACAGCATCATGACAAATGCTGTCGCCAAGCTATTTATGATTCATTTCTTTTAAAAGGCGTTTAAGGTAAGGCGGTGACTCTCAAAACAGAGCACTTAATGTATATCCTTATATATATAGGGAATTGGACGCCCCTGTAGTATCCAAATTAAGAAACCATCGATAATGAATACAAATCTTGGAGTTAATGATAACAGAACTGCAAGGAATTATTCTGCATGCTGCAAGAATGCCAAAAGGGTCCATAATGCTGCGTTGGCACCAATGCATTTTATACACGATAGATTCAGATACATTCGCTAGATAAATGGATTGATAGATACAAGATAAATATGAAAAACAGGTGAATATTAATGCAATATGCATATAAATAAAGCTATATATATATATACATATATATATATAATTATAGGTATATATGTGTGTGTATAATGAACTTATATGTGACATTATATGAGATATATATATATATATATGTCATTATATGAGATATATATGTGACATTATATGAGATATATATATATGTGAGATATATAGAAATAAGTCAGAGGGAGACAGGTTGAATCTATGATTTGGGGGTGTCTCACCTGTCCCAGAGATCTGACTGCATTATCCCTGCTGAATCCCAATATCTCACTTGGCTCACAGCACAGAGATCAATTACAAACGGCTGGCACTACTAACAGAGCGCACCCATTCACTTGCTGGCTCTGGCATGGACTGAGCTCTGCCTCTAACCAGAGGAAGATGCCATGACAAGTAAATTAGATCTGGCACTGTTCCCTCCACCTACACTCCTATCAGCCTGAACTCTGTGTTCTGGGAATAGATCAGGGTTGGCAAGGGAAACCCCATTGGCATTTGCTGCCTGTGGCATTTGGAAGGGTCCATAGGTGCCCAGCGCATTAATCCTCAATCATGGGTATTGTGCAGGGTCTCTGTGTATCTAACTACATGGCACAAACTGAAACTCACTAAGCCATCTGGATTCATGTCTAGTAGAATGGAATATTTAACCCATATACAAATAAACACTGACACTGTAATTGGAAAAGAAAAAAGAAATAAAGAAGAAAGAAAGAAGAAAAAAAAGAAAGAAAGAAAGAAAGAAAGAAAGAAAAAGAAAGAAAGAAAGAAAGAAAGAAAGAAAGAAAGAAAGAAAAAGAAAGAACTGGTGAGGGAGAAAATTACCCATATACAAATAAACACTGACACTGTAATTGGAAAAGAAAAAAGAAGTGGAAAGAATAGAAAAGAAAGAAAAGAAAGAAAGAACTGGTGAGGGAGAAAATTAAATAAATCACAGTAAACACAACATACTGACTCCATACTCATTTGTACTTGGCTGTAAATTGCTACACTTAACAGGAAATATAATGGAACTGGAAATTGTAAAAATGATAAATTGTAGGTTTGAAAAGTAAAATGCATTTAAAAAAAAAAAAAAAAAATATATATATATAGATGTGTAAAGTATATGAGGTCTCACCTGTATAGTTCTAGTACACTAAGGTTAGCTGTACACAAGCTCACAGAGGCTCAAACTAGCATCTAAGATTTTCCTCTTCTTTTTTTAAGTAGTATAGGTCAGTCCTGGGAATTTTCCACCTGCAGGCTGTGGCTCTCTTCATCACTGAAGTCCTTTCTTGGCTGATATTCTATTTAGCTCTGCCTACCTGCTCTGCAGATTTCCATCTCTGCCCTCTCTGCCCATTCTTGCTTCAGTCAAAAAAAAAAAAATCAAACAAAATAACTCCAGGGAAATCGCACTATTAGTATAAAGATGGTCTGACCAGTGCCTGAGCGCCACCTTGTGTCCAGAATACAGAATGAAATCTTTAATGTCTGCTGTTTAGAATTTAAGATGGTTTGGTGTTTTTGTACACAGAAATACTCATGTCGCATTGTTATTGGCTACTATTCAGCATTGTGATTCCAGGATAAAATGAGCTATCTGCATCTCTGTGTCCTTAAATAGGGGGCAGAAGAAATTTTTTAAATGCTACTTAAAGTTCAATTCAAGGGGAGCTGCCAGTATACGCACAATTTATTTTCTCAGTGAAAACCCTCTATATTGAAGGCAGCTGAGGCTAATCACTTTCAGGGCCACTATCAGGGAGGACAGGGGCAAATACCATTAGGGACCTGGTTAAAGTGGTTGATCCAGATAGAGAAGATGTTTGATTATCCTCCCAAACAGCTAGAACTTACAGAGTAATGGGTGAGTTTGGGGTGTGTAGGAGCATATTTGGACGTTTTAGGGCAGAATGGGATAGGATGTATTTGGCCAAGATTTAAAATAAATAAATAAATAAATCTACTAAATAGTTTTCAGACCTGGCCTTGCAGATGGCCAAGGGCAGTGGGTTAATAACCATAATAACTATTGGGCCGGCCCTGCACTCAACTACAGACAGCTCTAGTCCAGTAACAAAGCTAAGCTCTGTGAAGAATATACTGCTTTTCCCTCTAATAAAACCATCCCTTCGGGACAAGTATATATAATGGGGGAGGGCCCTGATGTATTCATGTAAAGTATATAAGTATCATTACATATCTATCATATGTATCCTTATATGTAAATATCATTACATATCTTTTATGCCTTTGAAACTGTTTTCTTCATAGGGCCCACAGGGTAATGGAATGGGATGCTAGCAACCAGAAAGTGTTTTAGAAGACAGAATAGATCAGTAAAGCCCATCTTTATTATATTAGTCAATATTTTTATGAGATTAGGCAAATTATAAATATCTCCCAATATTATATAGTGATATGAAGCTGAATGAAATTTTAAAAGATGGTTGTGTGTCATAGAGCGCCATCTCATGGAGGAATATTAACATCTAAGAAAAATCATTTGAATTGGCTCAGAACAGCGGGTGCATATGGCTGTGGATTAACTTGTTAGGTTAGAGTCAGACTGGGCTGGAAGAACACTAGGAAAAATCCCAGTGACCCAGGCCCGATCCCTGCCAGCAACTTAGGCCCTCCACCCTCACCTCCTCAGAATGGGTTGCAACTAGAAGAACATGATGCAGCACAGTAACGGACTGAGAACCCATGGGCCCACCAGAAAACCTTTCTCCTTTTCTCACCCAACCTCTTTATTCTCCTAGTCTCTTTTTTTTCCTGCTAGCATCTATCCTTCCATCTATTTCTTCTCTTTTTTTCCCATTCAGAAATAGGGAACGACCATGAAACAGGCCAAAGGGTCAGGAGCAGGAGGGCCCACTGACACCTGGGCCCACCGGGAGTTTTCCTGGTATCCTGGAGGGCCAGTCTGACACTGATGCAGCATGTGTGTGTGGGGGGTGGAGGAGGCACACCTGCTGGTTAAGGAGTTTGTGACTGGGGTGGGGTCCTTAATGTGGCAGCCCAATGAGTCCCCAACACTGTGTTAGGTAAAGCAGACCTTTCCTTACTGCCTGCCATAGGACAAGTAGTAAGTACAGGGCTCCACTGCAGCCCACACTCATTTGAGTTCCCTATATTGCAGGTCTAAATGATGCACCCCCACCCGCCCCCATGAATAAATTGCTGCCAAACTCAGGCAGCACTGTATTCATGGTGGGAGGGAAAGTAGGTCTCTGGACTCCATTCAGCTACCAAATCAAGTTGATAAATTATTGAAAAGTCAAATGGATTTAATTTGTTGGACCTTCACCAGCCTAATGGACTGAATTTCATGTGGAATGTAAGTAGTTTTGAATAAATAAGATGGCAGGGAATTGTTGTGGAACTATATCATGTCTCCCGCTTTATTATTGTATTAATATGACACTAGAAATAGAAACTATATCTAAGGTCAATTGATGTTATAGGGTGATTAAATGACCAATTGTAATTCCTCTTAACATTGAATATAGAATCAGTATATGAAAAGTTAATTTTGTGAGTTTGTCAGTTTTTTAAAAATGTTTTGCAGCCAAGAAGAGCAGTGGCCAGGGGGCTGAGGTAAGTGATTATAATCACAGGGGGGGGGTGCCTAACAAATTGACGATGAACACTTTCCCCCACCTTTAATCAAGCTAGGCCAATTCATATAGCTGCATCACCCCATTGAACATTAGAGGTGTTTTGTAATTGTGGTTTATGGTCGGTTTGTAGTCAGTAGGTCTGTATGAATGGGAGCAATAGCAGGGGAAGTGCATGGCATAGTGTTTTGTATGGACCTATGGAGAGTCGACTGGTGGTATCCCTGAAGATAACTGCTAATTGCTATTGTTTTTAGAGTTCTGTGTAGATAGCATTGCCAGACAGGAACCTATATAGTAGCTGTAACATGTCTGGCATCGTTTATTTCTAGTGGCTGCAAATAAGATAATGATAGAGTATTAGGACCAAAGCCGTTAGAGATTCAATTAAAAGACACTCCTGCAGATTTTGGCTAGGGACACATGGGAGATTAATTATGCTTCACCAGCATGGCTCCATATCATCAAACTAGCTCTACTGTGACATTATTGTTGATGTTACAAGAAAAGATTGGTTGTGCTGCAAAGAATAAAGGTGCAGACAGAGCAGATATTTTGCATGACCCGGTCACTGGCCAATACTGGTCACAGGGGATCAGCATCTATTGACTGGGAAATACTGCCGGCAGCATCCCCTCACCATTAGGAAAATGCTATGCCAACATAACAAGCACTAAAGCAAAATAACACTTTTAGAGTGGTTGAGCGTTTCTTTGGTGCCCTGGCGGCAAGTGGGGCAACATTACTCATTTCTGTATTGCAATTTCCATCCATTCAGACTTTCTCAATTGCTTACTAACCACTAAAGATATAATTATGAATTTGGTTATATAATGGGAATGGGGTTTCTTGCCACTTCAAATGGTCTGAGCAAATATTTGATGTCATATTTTAGCAGTTCTGTCACAAGCACTTTATTTCTGCACTTATTACATGGCATTACTACCCATACTATGTCTCTAATGAGCTCTTATTGTATTTATTTGCTTGCACTGGCATTTAGCATTCAGTTTTGTAGCCTTTTAGGAGTTGGCTATAGTCTGCAGGCATGCAGAGTTTGCTCTTTATTTTGCTATTAAGGCAATACATTGGCGCTACTGGGATTCTTTGTTTGCCTGGACCTGCTCTGTAAGACTGGTAGTCCCACCAGTCTGCATGGAGAAAACACAGTACGCTGATATCTGTTATACTGTCCATCTTTTGGGGTGTAAATATTGCAAATGTTTAGGTTACATGTAACTACTGGCCAGTACCAGACGCAAAAGACCAGAGTTAACAATCAAAAGGAAATATGAGATATAAGGTTCGTGGTTGGGCAGGAACTGGAGTAAAAAAAGTGGATATCCTCCATTAATCTAGATTTAGTGATTTCTAATTTGCCAGACAAATATTCTTTCTGTTTTGGCCAAATACTGCAGATCATAGGCATATTACTTATTTTATTCAGAGGTTTAAAAAATGTGATACTTCTCCCCGTTTCCAGTTTATTGAATGCATTCCTGTGAGTGCAGCTCTGGCCCCACCTGCTGGTAGGGACAGGAGCACACCCAATTCTCACCCCTGTTTCAAGCATGAATAACAGGAAAATCGACCACGCTGCATTTATCACTTGGATCCTTTAGGAAGCATTGTAGGGGCTGGGATGCTGATGCCTTACCATCTCATTAAACATTTCTAATTACAATCAAGGGATTGTTAAGTATAATGCAAGTAGCCTTGTGGCTGATAAATGAGGCACACCCAGAATGCACCCCCCCATGCCGAGACTCGCATTGGAACAGCAGCTGGTGCTAATGAATATTGTATGTGACATCTGTGCACTGGACCACACCTTACACTATTATAAATTGTAGTAATAACATGTATTATTAAAGCACCAACATATTACTACAGCGCTGTACCACAGAAGGGTGTATACATCACACATACAGATCACATACAAATACTGATGGACATAGGAAGTTAGGGCTGTGTTTCACAGAACCTGAAATTTAAACGGAGAGAGAGGTAGGAGACACTAGGTGCAGGATAACAGGTTAACCCACCAGCCTTGCAGGGGTTAAAAATGAGACAGAAAAATAAAGATCTTTACTAGCCCTGATCTTGTCACTGAGGCCCTGTACTGACGGAGTGCCCATTGGGGTTATAACCCATTATACTCCTTGGTGGATCCTAGGCTGCTTGGCTAGCCTAACTGATCTGGATTCTTCCCAATAAGGTGAGTTCCATAGAACTGTGTTGCTAGCTGGTCTAGGTCCTTGTCATCTTAAAGGAGACATATTGGATAAATGGAAAAAAACCCTTATTTTGTAGGCAATTATGAATAATATATGGTGCTGGTTTCATTTTGGTCTAAAATGTACAGTGGAGGAAATAATTATTTGACCCCTCACTGATTTTGTAAGTTTGTCCAATGACAAAGAAATGAAAAGTCTCAGAACAGTATCATTTCAATGGTAGGTTTATTTTAACAGTGGCAGATAGCACATCAAAAGGAAAATCGAAAAAATAACTTTAAATAAAAGATGGCAACTGATTTGCAATTCATTGAGTGAAATAAGTTTTTGAACCCTCTAACAAAAAAAGACTTAATACTTAGTGGAAAAACCCTTGTTTGCAAGCACAGAGGCCAAACGTTTCTTGTAATTGATGAGCAAGTTTGCGCACATTTTAGGAGGAATGTTGGTCCACTCCTCTTTGCAGATCATCTCTAAATCCCTAAGGTTTCGAGGCTGTCTCTGTGCAACTCTGAGCTTGAGCTCCCTCCATAGGTTTTCTATTGGATCAAGGTCCGGAGACTGACTAGGCCACTCCATGACCTTAAAGGAACAGTAACACCAAAAAATAAAAGAGCTTTAAAGTAATAAAAATATAATGTACTTTTGCCCTGCACTGGTAAAACTGGTGTGTTTGCTACAGTAACACTACTATAATTTATATAATAAGCTGCTGTGTAGCCACGGGGGCAGCCATTCAAGCTGGAAAAAAGGAGAAAAGGCACAGGTTACATAGCAGATAATGGATAAGCTCTGTAGAATACAATAGTGTTTTATCGGTTATCTGCTATGTGCCTGTGCCTTTTCTCCTTTGAATGGCTGCCTCCATGGCTACATAGCAGCTTATTTATATAAATTATAGTAGACTTTCTGAAGTAAACACACAACTTTTACCAGTGCAGGGCAGCAGCACATTATATTTTAGTTACTTTTATACACTTTCATTTTTTGATGTTACTGTTCCTTTAATGTGCTTCTTCTTGAGCCACTCCTTTGTTGCCTTTGCTGTATGTTTTGGGTCATTGTCGTGCTGGAACACCCATCCATGACCCATTTTCAGTTTCCTGGCAGAGGGAAGGAGGTTGTCGTTCAGGATTTCACGATACATGGCTCCGTCCATTTTCCCGTTAATGCGAATAAGTTGTCCTGTGCCCTTAGCAGAAAAACACCCCCAAAGCAAAATGTTTCCACCCCCATGCTTGACGGTGGGGACGGTGTTTTGGGGGTCATAGGCAGCATTTTTCTTCCTCCAAACACAGCGAGTTGAGTTAATGCCAAAGAGCTCTATTTTGGTCTCATCAGACCACAGCACCTTCTCCCAGTCACTCACAGAATCATTCAGGTGTTCATTGGCAAACTTCAGACGGGCCTGCACATGTGCCTTCTTGAGCAGGGGGACCTTGCGAGCCCTGCAGGATTTTAATCCATTGCGGTGTAATGTGTTTCCAATGGTTTTCTTGGTGACTGTGGTCCCTGCTAATTTGAGGTCATTAACTAACTCCTCCCGTGTAGTTCTAGGATGCTTTTTCACCTTTCTCAGAATCATTGACACCCCACGAGGTGAGATCTTGCGTGGAGCCCCAGAGCGAGGTCGATTGATGGTCATTTTGTGCTCCTTCCATTTTCGAACAATCGCACCAACAGTTGTCACCTTCTCTCCCAGCTTCTTGCTAATGGTTTTGTAGCCCATTCCAGCCTTGTGCAGGTCTACAATTTTGTCTCTGACATCCATGGACAGCTCTTTGGTCTTTCCCATGTTGGAGAGTTTGGAGTCTGCTTGATTGATTGATTCTGTGGACAGGTGTCTTTTATACAGGTGACTAGTTAAGACAGGTGTCCTTAATGAGGTTGACTAATTGAGTAGAAGTGTCTAACCACTCTGTGGGAGCCAGAACTCTTAATGGTTGGTAGGGGTTCAAAAACTTATTTCACTCAATGAAATGCAAATCAGTTGCTATCTTTTATTTAAAGTTATTTTTTCGATTTTCCTTTTGATGTGCTATCTGCCACTGTTAAAATAAACCTACCATTGAAATGATACTGTTCTGAGACTTTTCATTTCTTTGTCATTGGACAAACTTACAAAATCAGTGAGGGGTCAAATAATTATTTCCTCCACTGTATCCTATCTGTAAAAATGGCCCCTTTATTGGAGCTCCCTATAGATCTTATCAGTTCTCTGTCTGTGATTCAAATGAAGGGTGGGTGTGTCCTAATGGTCCCTGCCAGAAGCACAGTAGGAGGGGGAGAGCCAATCAGTGCCCTGCACTCACACAAGCAAAGACCGGCTTCAGTTCCCTATCAGGTCAGCCTAGCTGCTGATTGGTTCCTATCCTACAGTGCAGTGTACTGAGAGCCGCCGGCCCCCCCTGCACATCCAGAGAATTCAGCCAGCAGGAAGTGGAACAGATGGGCCGGACTAGTGGGGTTTTGGTGGAATTTCTCAATAAATCAGTCTGAAACGCAACTTTTTTAAGCACAATCCTTCTAAATCTAGAGGAGTATATTTCACTGGTTCATTCTTAATTCTTATACGATATGTCTCCTTTAAAGTTTCCCTGGCCATCAGCCAAAAGCATGTAAGCTGTTTTGGGCAGGGCTCTCTTCACCTCTTGTATCGGTTATTGATTGCTTTGTATGTTACTCTATATGTCCAATGTATGAAACCCACCTATTGTACAGCGCTGCGGTATATGTTGGCGCTTTATAAATAAATGTTAATAATAATAACCCCCAACACCTGTCTCCTTTAGGGTAAGAACCCATGGAGCAGTTGAGTCGCCCATGATAGATCTCTGCTATCAGGGGCAACAAACTGCTCCAAAAAGGCTTTTCACTGGCAACAATAGGAGTCTCCAGTGGAAAGCCCTTCCCATTGCTTCGGTAATCTAAAGTCGTGTGAAGTTTCCTCCTGTGACTCCTATTGTTGCCGGTGGAAAGCCTTTTGGGGGACACCCTCCTGACACACTGTAGGGATACCCTGCTGCCATCCGGAGACTGAAATATTTATTATAATCAGCAGACCCAGACTGGCAAACTGTGGGTTTGGGCAAATGCCAGAGGGGCTGCTGTAAGATGCCATAGACAGTCACTATTTATTGGGCTGGTGGGGGGCTGTTTGGGCCTCTGTGTACTTAACAGGCCAGGGCCTATTTTAATTGCAGTCTGGGCCTGGCAGTCACTTAGCTTTAGTAAGCACAACAGAGACCTTTTCTGCACACCCTGGCTCTCCAAAAATAATGGACGCCCGGTGCACAATGCTGGAGGGATCAGCACCCTCCCAAAACCAACTTGGCAAAAAAATCAAATGGCAAACCCTTTCAAAGTTTTATTGCGGTTCTGCCCCGAAACGTTGCACTTCCGCAATAAAACTTTGAAAGGGTTTTTCCCTAGTTTACAGCTCTGTGTGCCATTTGCTTTTTTTTGCCAAGTCACTTAGCTTTAACCATAAGAGAACATTATGTTTTTCAGTATTTTGTTCCCCTACAGTAATCCCCTGGCAAATTCTCTGAGGAGACAACTATGTGAAGTTTGTGGGGATTATGGACAAGGCATCCCAGCATCCATGAGTTTACAGCTATAGCATCAATTTATGGGTGTCTCCATGTGAGGGTCAAACGTAGTGCTGCCTGGAAACTAGAAGTCTATTTCCTTAATTAGGCCATATAAAAGTGTATGGGACTGTAAAAGAAATATCTTTATTTGAATGTTACAGCCTGTGTTCTCGTCACGGCAGAATGTGACACCTCCGGGCCAGAGAGCCTGTCACATGACTAGTGTGTACAAACAATCCCATCTGGCGGGAATGTGGCTCCAGCTCATTCACTGACAGGACAGTAGCAGTCTCTCGGGCGGAATCAGCCTATCCCTACGGGGAAACGTAAGGGCGACTTTTGCCCTCAACCAAAATGGAAGGCGCGTCGGTAGTAGCACGCATGAGCCCGGCGCTCCCCCCGAGTCACGTGACAGCCCTGCCAGCCCCGGCCCAGGTGCACTGTGTGCGCCGCCCGGAGCCAAATTAAAGGAGAACCCTGCCTCCCCTCTCTGTCCCCCGGTCGCGGTGGCAGCGGGAAGGGGATGCCCCCATGTCGCAAGTGTCGGGCTCCCCCGCTGCCCCGGCGGCCGGCGGGAAGGAGAAGAAGGCTTCCCTGGGGAAGAAGCTGTTCTGGCGGCGCGGCGGATTGGTGAGCCGCTTCCTACGGACCCTCAGCGCTTTATCCCACCTGAATAGCGAGCATGATCATGCCGAGCCCTCCCGCGATAAAGCCGGCTCCCCTGCCCGGGCGGAACCGCCCTCAGCGCTCCTCCTACAGCAGCAGCAGCAGCAGCAGAATGAGCGCAGCCGGCCCCCCAGCCCCCGGGTCCCCGGCCTTTCGGGCCTCAAGAACCACGGTAACACCTGCTTCATGAACGCCGTGCTGCAGTGTCTCAGCAACACCGACCTGTTCGCAGAGTTCCTGGGCCTGGAGCAGTACAAGGAGGCCCCGGAGAGCCCGCTAGCCAGCCCCGGCGGAACCCACGATCGGGGGGAGGTGACGGAACAGCTGGCCAAGCTACTGCGCTCCCTATGGACCCTGGAGTACACCCCGCAGCACAGCAGGGAATTCAAGGTGAGCCCCCAGCATTAACATTGGGGGGGTCGGGATGGGGACCAAGTTATTGCTATTCATCCCAGTTATATATATATTCATTTGGAAGTTGTAGTTTAACAACATCTGGAAGTTGCAGTCTTAATTCCAACCACCACCATTACCCCTGTTTTCAGGACAGGGAGACCAACTTGACAGGTTGTTGGCTTTATAAGTAGGATTATCTGCCTGTGTCTAAGGCTGAACTACATCTCCCAGCATTCTTTTTGTAAATTGTTGCAGCCCAGAGTTGCCCTTTTTGATTGAAAGAGGAGTAAGTGGCCTGTGTGTGTGTGGGGGGGAATTAATATGGGTGCCAGGGGTGTGCTAACTCTTTGCTTCGAAAGAGGGTCCATAAGAAAACATCTTGGACTGGGGTCCTGGTCCATGTAGAACCCACACTGACTTGGGGATGTGATATTTAGGGGCATATTTATTATGCTGTGTAAAAATCGGCGAGAAAATTCGCCAGGCTTCGCCGTGTAAAAATGGCGTAATTGTTTTACGCGTTTTTTTCTTCCACCGGAACTTATTGAAAATAATGGCGTAATATCCGGTGTTTAGATAGTGATCTTACTCCGTTGTTTCAGCGAATTAGTTTTACACAGCATAATAAATACGCCCCTTAGTCTCTGTGATTGACTGTATCTTCAGTCCTGGATGCAGCAGTTTACCTGTTCGCCTCTCCTTAGAGCAGCCCCCCCCCCCATATATCGATTTGCTACAACTCCCTGCATCCTTTTAGTGGTAGTTTTCTAAACATCTGGAGGGCTGCCACTTGGCTTAGAGACAGTGCTCTCTGGTTATCATCCTTATTTTCATCTATGGATGCCCAGCTTTGGCTATTGCCTATTACAAGTTTCAGCCCACATGACAGTAAAGTGCCAAACTGCCACCCCCCAGCCTGGAATATGTAAACAGCTGGAGAGTTGCTTATTGAAGCATCTTTGGTTGTTGGCTTTGCAGTTTGGATGTTTGGCGATAAAGTAAAAATTGGGAGTTTGCTCCACTTATGTATGTGAGGTGGGGGGTTACTTATTCAGGGGGCAATGCATATCTGTTTGGTGTTGGTTAAGCTTTGTGGCCATCATGCACCCCATTTGGCAGTAAGAATGCACTTGTAGATGGCTAAATTGCATTGATTAGTCAACTTACAGACCCAAGGGAAAAATGGGGGCTCTCCAGTGAGTGTTGAGTTGCAGTTGGAATTGATTTTATGGGGATGGAGGAGATCCATTTCTTTCATTTATATGGGGAAGGATAACTCCAAGTTATGTTCTTTGGAGTACAGGGTGTAGCTTTCAAGAAAGCTCCTTCTACCTACCAGCCTTGGTTTCTGCATTAATGCCCTACTCTAGTGCCCTTGGTATGAGAGTTAGCATAAAGGTGGGTGTCACGGGCACATTGTTTCTCTTTGATGGCATTAAGCAAGGATGGGTCTGCTATAAGCTTTTGTTTTTGCTCATTCATTCATGAGGAGCTTTGCAAGGAAATATAGAGTACTCATGTGCACAGTAGCACCCATGTTTTATGAATGAGGGGTTTGAGAGGCACAAATTAAAGTGCAATGCTCTGCCGTGGGCGCGGTGATGGGAGATGTCAGGCAGAACAATGCTTCAGATGAGTAGACCTGGTACCAATGACAGGAGCCATGGAGCATAGTGGATAAAAAATTGGCTCTGAGCTAGGGGTTGACAATTGGTGTTTCCTTTTGGTCAGTATATTTAGCAGTGATCTGTCTTTGGGAAAGCTGCCTGGGACACATCTCCAGTTGTTTTGTGCTTATCTAGATTGTGCCTTTCCTGCCGTTGTCCTTTTTCGTTATCTGAAATCCTGTCCTTGTGGCCCCTGTTGTTCTTTCCATTGCACTGTGGGGTTAGGTAACCTAGCTCATGGTTCTGATAGGGATGGGGGGGGGGGGGATCAATGTCCCATGCCCTTTCCTTTTCTCACTGTGCCAAAACCCACGCTGTTTGTTTATAGTTTAGCAAACTGACAGTCTTGGGGTGTTTCCCTTTTTCTTATTTTTTGAGTGCTAAATAAAAGTAAAACAAGCCTTTCATAGCCACTGACCAAAAACGCCGGTGTCCCATTACACGCAGAGATTTGTTATTCTCAAGCCTTTTGTTCGTGCCAGTGCTCTGTATAGCAGCTGTCGGATACCTTTCATAGAGAAGAACATGTCCAATCAATGCGACTGATGCTTGCGTAAAGAGGCAAAACTAGAAAAACGTGATGCCTGCATTAATACGTAACGCCCACCATGGGAATTTTGTTATTATTTTGTCTTTTTTTTTTAAATGTTTTTTTATCCCATAGGTTAAATATGCCCCTGGGCCCTTAGACATGGGCGTTTGTATTTGTGCAGGTTGTGTGCATTTGGCTCACGTTTGAGCACACCTTTGTGCATTTTCTGACTGATTCCTTTTATTCTGCCTGCTTGTATCCTTGAGCCTACACACGCACTTTAAGGGTGAAGACACATGGAGCTACTAGTAGCAGCTACATTTTCACAGCTACTAAATGGCAGAAAATACCCTGCCAAAGACAGTACTGAGACTTGCCTCTGGTAAAACACACGTACAGACAATGATCAGCATTGTCCATTTTAGTAGGCATGACAAGTAGCTGCTGCTAGTAGCCCCATGTGTCTTCACCCTAAATGGACATATACCTGAATAACTTAATAGCTGTATATCTGAAAGCAGTACCGACACCTTATATCTATTGGACTTCTTACAGTCACAGCGGTATGAGCTATCCATAGGCCGGCATATAATTATAAAAGTTCTCCAGCCCATGGAAGGATCACACTGCTGCCGTCTTAGCATGACTTGGGCAGCAGCTTTAGGGCACTATTGAGACCGCACAACCCTACACCTTTATATTCCTTCTAGTTATAGGAAAGTGTCAGTATTGCTTTAAGGTAAAATTGCTCTTCTGAGCACTTTTGCATCTTGCATTTTGTTATATTGATATATATTTTTTTAAAATATTTCATGATATTGACTTATTTTTATACTGCTAATATTATAACTGTGTAACATAAGCAGCCTTCTGCTGTTGTGTCTACATGGGAACTGAACAGAGTGGCAGAAGTTTTGTTAGTGATGAGTGAAATACCTCCTGACATGTCTTTGCTCAGTTCTATTGCTCCTGTCACACTGAGTGATAGAACTAAATACAGAAGTGTCAGGAGATGCTTCCTGCATTAGTAAACTGGTGTTTTGTCTGGCCCCTGCTCTTAGGGCTCTGGCACACGGGGAAGATTAGTCGCCCGCGATTAACTCCCTGTTCGCGGGCGACTAATCTCCCCGAGTTGCCGGAGTCTTTTTCGGCGATTTGCGCGAAATCGCGCCGCCGCGTCTGCCATCCCGCCGGCGACTTACATGTTCGCCGGTGGGATGGCAGGGCTAGGCAACTCGGGGAGATTAGTCGCCCGCGAACAGGGAGTTAATCGCGGGCGACTAATCTTCCCCGTGTGCCAGAGCCCTTACACACATTCATGATTAGCAGTTCAAGACTGATAATAGCATGAAATCTAAAAAAGGGGGAAAAAGTGCAGAAGTGCTCAGATGTTCCCTCTAAAGCAGTGATGAGCCATGATTTTAAATTTGCCCATGTGTAGGGACCCTTACATTGCTTAGATAACGTTACACGTTACAATTACAATCTTTCCTGCAACCAAACAATAGGTTTTGCTGGTCAAAATCTTCTGTCCATCCCGATCATCAAGATGCCCTATATCCAAGGCTTTTGCAATATAGGTTGCCTTGTCAATCCACCATACACGCACCGAATATCGTATGAAACCTCGTGTAGCGGTGAGTGTATGGCCAGCTTTAGGCTAGTTCCACATGGGGCTGATTCTTGGCCTGCGGAAAAACACAGACCCGAGAATCCGTCCCTACGCTGGCACCATCCCGCTACCTTGCCTGCACTCGGAAGCTACCTGCCTTTGCCCAGGGCCGGCAGATGTGGCAGATATCGGTAAAAGATGCAAGAGTTTGCATTTCACAGCCAATATCTGCCGCGCCTGCATGTGCTTTTTCCACAGGCCAAGAATCAGCCCATAAAAAGACCACTGTAAGGGCTGCCGTGCATTATAATTGTCACTACCTGTGGCCATCAAAACAGAACAACTCGCTGCAGATCCAATTTATCTAAACAGAAAGCTTGATTCAGACAGGCTCTCGGTGTGTCCTTCTGCACTGCCGGTTTATGATTCTTGCAATAGTGTAGCTGAATTTAGTTCTTCTCCTGGTCTGTTCATCTGCTGCATTGTTTTAGGAGTTAAAACCAGCAGTGCAGAGCCGGTCACATTTAGAAATAACTTTAAAAACCATTGAAAATGTTTATTTAATGTTGCTAAGAATATTGTTTTCTTTTCTTTTTGAAGAGGAGTTGCCCTTTCTTTCTGCTTCTTCAAAAGTAAAGGGGCCCCTTCTTTAGTGTATGCTACTGTAACTTTGCAGCCATTAGGTTCTCTGCCTTGCAGCTTTGTCTTTATCCATGCTAACGTGTGACATTTATCTCCAAGAAAGCATTGACTTTCTCTGTAATGGAATTGGATTCCACTTCAGCAGATTCTATTTGTTTATTGGGGTAGAAACCCCTCCGCATATCGGCATTGGCTCTTTACTCCCTTTGCAAGTCTCTTCATGTCAAACATTGCATTTCCTTGGTGCTGCCAAGCTGGCTGTGCCACTCCTTCCTCATTTATTGATTTCTTTCTTCTTATTTTTGGAACACTGGATATAAAACGCATTTGCTGCTGTTACACAGAAACACTAATCTTTTCTTATGTGCTGGGAACTGTAGGGTATTAGGTTCCACCTCCAATGCAGAAACCTCTGTATGGTCACTCCCTAGTGCCATATTCTGCTGACTTGCCCGCTTTCTTTTTTCATGGAATTACCCCAATGCGGCTGAGTTAGAATTTCAATCACTTCTGTAAACTCTGTAGGTAAGGAATGAAAGTGCACATAAATGCTTTTTTAGATGGAAATATTTTTGTATTTTTGTGTATGGGACCACCATTTGCATCTTTCCCAAACCTGCTGTTTTGAAGCACTAATCTATGGCTTAATGGCATCCCTCATTATCGACATCCCTATTGCCAATTACGTGTCCTTCAGCTAAAATCAGTATAGATGGGATGCTGTGTTTGGCGCTATTGATG
Source organism: Xenopus tropicalis (assembly GCF_000004195.4). Taxonomy (NCBI): domain Eukaryota; kingdom Metazoa; phylum Chordata; class Amphibia; order Anura; family Pipidae; genus Xenopus; species Xenopus tropicalis. The sequence continues at coordinate 22,818,473 of NC_030685.2, forward strand.
GTTCCTCTACAGATATATTAGCTGTCTTTGTGCTGTAGGTGCAGTGACAACCAACACGTACCCTCCTTTGCCACTGAACTATAGCTCCCAAATGTCTCCATTTTTTGTGTGATAATGAATATCCCTGTTTAGCAGGTTGTACCAGGCTTTATGGGTTTTTTTTCTAGACCCACTGCATTGCTTGCCAATCATATTGGATAAAGGGTTTTGGCCCTTTGTCAGGTGATTTGTATCTATCCTGAGTCTCAAGCACAAAGCCAATGTAGACTGTAAGCTCCTCAGGACTCCAGTGCAATAACATGATATACGTAGGATTTTGGAGCTTTTTTTTTCACTTTGGACAATGTAATGGGTGCAGCTCCTGCTGCAATAGGCTAATGTCAAATATAGCACATTCTCCAACACACTCCACACCCCATACTGCAGGCTTCATGGGTGGTGAGAAGTTTGGGGTTGTTTCCCATTTTAAGTGACTGGAAATTGTTTGGGGTGGAGTAGGGGCATTTTGTCAACAGCCCAAAGTAGCATTGATAATAATGCAGTGTGCACAATAGTGCTGAAAAGTGCCTCCACCCTGTCATGTCTACATGGCCCACTCCTGATGTACCTACTATACCACCTCTACCTTCTGGTGTCTGTGGTTGAAAGCGAAATAAAGGTGGGAGGATAGTAACATAAGTTAGGTTGAAATAAACACAAGTTCAACCTTTCCTGTCTATATGAAACCTGCCTAACTGCCAGAGCCAAGGCAAAACATCCCTTCTGAAGCTTCTCCAGTTTGCCTCAGATGGGGAAAAAATTCCTTCCTGACTCCAAGATCACAATCGGACCGGTCATCGGATTAACTTTTACTAAGAGCTACTTTCAATAATCTTGTATTTTCTTACTTGCTAAAATCCATCCAAGCCCTTCTTGAAACTAATGTATCAGCCAGCGCGACTGATTATGGGAGGGGATTCCAAACCCATTTGCACATATTCTAGATCAGTGATCCCCAACCAGTGGCTCTGGAGCAACATGTTGCTTGCCAGCCCCTTGGATGTTGCTCTCAGTGCCCCCAAACCAGGGAGTTATTTTTGAATTCCTGACATGGTGGCAAGTTTTGGTTGAATAAAAACAAGATTTCCTACCAAATAAAGCCCCTGTAAGCTGATAGTGTACATAGAGGCTACCTAATAGTCAATCACAATCCTTATTTGGCTCCTCCATGATCTTTTAAGATGCTTGTGTTGCTCTCCAAGTCTTTTTACATTTGACTGTAGTTCACGAGTAAGAAAGGTTGGGGACCCCTGTTCTAGATGGGGCCTTACCAGCACTCTGTAAAGTGGAAGAATGACCCCCTCCTCCTGCGAATCTATGGGGGTGGAAAGTTTTCTTTTTTAGCAATTTAAGATTACTCCTTGTTATGACAAAGCAAATATTGATTTATTTTCCCCCGGAAAGCAGTACTGACACATTGGTGGAAAAACATTCTTTACATTACTTGTGCTTTGTAACACTTGTGTCTCACATTGTATCCTTAGAAAGATAGAGTTGCAGTGCGTTATAGGTAGAAAGTATCACAATGTAACACACAGCTGTTACAGAGAAATATAGGTAAGCAAGGGATGTTATTAAGTACAATTCACAAAGAATTCCAGATGTGCATGCTTGGGGCAGGCTGCAACGTATCCAAGCCCCTATTGAACTTCCCTATGTATTATTGCTTTCAACGCTGTCCAAAAAGGAAAAAAAAAAGATAGTAGTGTGCAGAACCATGGGGTGATGTTCCTTTGTGTATCTGCTATTGGGGTACGGATACCTGAATTTATTTAGTTTTGTTCATTAAGGGCACCACTTATTATATAAGAACTGCAATTCTGAAACTAAATATACTACATACATATAAAACACCTCCTATGGCACTGGTATGTTGGACCCCTGTAAATATGCAGTGGATCCCAAATTTACAGTAGAGGGGTGTTACTAACTGCACATCATAGCCAGGCCCTCCAAAGAGTTAATCCCAAGCTGCAGGCATACCTTCAGTTGTCTCAATAGTGCCCTTAAGTCTCCCCATACTTCACCCGTTCAGAAGATCAGAAGCCAAACAGAAAAAAAACCCACTGAGCTGGGTAGAGAATATTCCCATAATGCATCGCTCCTTCAAGACTTGGCGACTTGTTACTGCAGGTGGCGCATGCGCCAAGGGCAGGAGCATCTGGTTGCCATGGCAATGCAGCGTCGCCGAACTTAGACAAGGGGGGGGGGCAGGGGCAGGTGCTGCGAGTGGCGGGGGGGTTTGTGGAAGGAGCGGGGAGTTGCAAAATCTTTGTGACAGGAGCAGGGAGCTGGCTTGTGCTTTTCAGCCCATACAGACCTGCTGGACAAGATGGTGGTGCCGTTCACTGAAACAAGTATATAGGTTCTAGTATGTGTATCTCTGTAAATCTTTCATTAGGCAAGCCAGGAATATAGCGTTTTTACACAGCAATCTAATAGTGTGCTTCATAGATTTTGACTTTCCTTCTCCTTTAAGAGATATAAAGTAAAATACAGCACAGAGAACAATACATGCCCAACTTTTGGCCATGAAGTCAATAACTGAATGCACAAACCTAAGTTCAATATGGAAATGTTCCATTGCTGAAAACTGATGGTCTATGTAATACACTGTACAATATTTGTGCCAGAAACTGGTGCCTTTATTTAGCACTAAAGTGCCATAACTTATTCCCAAAACGCATCTACAAAGGTCCTGCCAGCTATTTAATTATTATTTTCTTATGTTATCTGTCCTCTTGCATGGCTTCTTAGACTGCCCTCCTTTGGCTTCCCCTCTTCAGACAGCTGACATGATCCTTATTGAAGCCTCAATTTTTTTCATTGATTGCTGCCATCACAATAAAGATCTATAACACCATCTTGGAAAGCCTGAAGGGTACTTAACAGAGCTGTCTGCTGCTGCCTGATTGGGATTAAAACAATGGCAATTTACTCAAGTTGGCCAGGAATAGATTCTCAGGAAGTCTGCTGTGATTGCTGTAATGGGTAGAGCTAGACAGTGACCTCTTAAAGGAGACCACTCATAGTGATCCATGGTTAATAACAATGCAGTCAGCAAGGATTATCTGACACCATATCCACATCTTCCCAGGCCATATTATATTTAACATGATTTAGCTCAAAGAAGTCTCCAGCCAGTCTGTAACTCTAAATCATAAATAATAATTGCATGTCTTCCCTGGCCCCCCGGTTGTGCCGACCTAGTCAATATTCTAAAGGATAATACCATGTATTTTTATCATGTGTATTGGATTATACCTGTCAAACTTGCTGCTGCTTCATTATTTATAGTATGCAAAGGTGTAAGGCAAATTGTGAATCATCTTTTCTGTGCAGCCATCATGTGGGGCATATTCCAGGCAATTTACTCAAAGGTTTGAATATGTAGAAGAAGGCCTATGATATCTTGCAGTGGATGTTAAGGGGCTTAGGCTGGTAGTCCAGTGTTATTAAAGATGAACAGCCTAAAAAGGTGCATCATTTCTTGCTTCATCATATTGCCTAGCCCTAGTAAAGTTTCTTGTCTCCTTGTATATCCATAAAACTCCTTTGGGTGGTCATCTCTAATGGTATGGCCACTCAGGCTTAGCAGCCAATGACATGTAGGGGACTTGGTCACTTGACATTGCCCTGATGTAGGTAGCTACTGTAGTCATAGGTTTGGGTGTATGTAAGCGTAAATGTGCAGTGCAAGTATCACAGTGCATTTCCAATTGATATATTTTGCCTACCAAAAGTGTTAGTACTTTGAAGTACCACCTAGAGACTGTCTGCCCTTAATCTTGCCCTTCTGGCAGGGATGATGGGCACACTATGAAATAGGCCATATGAGCTTACATTGACTAAATAAATTTAATGTTAAGCCTAAATCTCAGTGGCTAGAAAAGCTACAGTTTGGGTCTGAACATGCTGGAGAAACCTATCTATTGGTTTTTCAGAAAAAAAAAACCCTATAAAACCAGCATGCTGCAGGGCAGAATCCTAACCAACAACAGTGTAGAAAGTATATTGTTTCTGTGCAGAAAATAGATTGTTTTCTGTTCAGCTAATCAAAAGAACTGATTAACATTGAAAGTATTGAGTAATAACCAGCGGTGCCAGTGGTTTCCCAGTAACGGTTTCCTTTCAGAGAGCAAGCACATCAACATTTTTAATTTGCTTATGCAGCTTGACTATATGATTGGTATTTCCTAACAGATATTTAAGGATATAGCTATATTTTTGTTTTTGGTTTTATTACTGGTATGGGATCCCTTATCCGGAAACCTGTTATCTAGAAAGTTCCGAATTACGGAAAGGCCATCTGCCATAGATTCCGTTATAAGCAAATAATTAACATTTTTAAAAATGATTTTCTTTTTCTCTGTATTAATAAAACAGGACCTTGTACTTGATCCCAACTAAGATATAATTCCCTTCTAAACTTGCTTACTGTACGTTCCCTAATAAATGTGCCCAAGGCAGATGTGTCAGACGGGAGGATTGGCTTATTGTAAGTTTAATCACTGTGGCCAGTGTCTGAGCCTTTATGGGATGTCAGTACTAATATCCTATGGGCTTTTCTCTTGGCACACCTCCATGCCTGCCAGTCTCCCAAAAAGGATAATGGTGACGCAATTGCAGCAGTAATGGTAGTTGTTGTGCTGGAGTGATGTTAGCTGTGGGTCCTTACTTTATTGCTTACAGACTTTTATTTTAAATTGCTACACTTATTTGGAGTTAAGGGTGTTCCTTTTTTACTTTTGTTAAGCAGCAGCTACAGCCATGCCTTTCAAATAGGGGCACTTTGGCTTTCCCCTTATATACTGAGGTACCTTGTTATTCTTTCAGATATTATTTGCCATCATAGTGACCCTCCAGTCAAGAGAATTAACCCAACTGTCTCTTACCATTCTTAAGGTGGCCATACACGAGCTGATTGTAGCTGCCGATATCGGTCCCTTGGACCGATTCAGCAGCTTATCGGCCCGTGTAGGGGCAGGAATTAGGGGCATGCCCGAACTGATTGCCCTGTTGCCGCCATTATAATTCGATTGTTTGGCCCCAGGGCCAGATGATTGAATTAGCCTACATTTTCCCCAATATCGCCCACCTGAAGGTGGGGATATCGGGAGAAGATCCGCTCGCTTGGCGACCTCGCCAAGTGAGCGGATCTTCACGTGTATGGGCACCTTTAGTGCGTTTGAGCCACTTAGCTTGGGGCTGATGGACAGGGAAATAAAACATCCTAAAGGGCTACTAGAAAAAAACATTGCAAGAAAAATTCTACTTAAGTAATATCATTTTCTGTATGTGCTTGTAGGCTCAATGTTTCTCTTTTACAGGCAATCGTGTCCAGGAACGCTCTTCAGTATCGAGGTACCTCCCAGCACGATGCACAAGAGTTTCTTCTGTGGCTGCTAGACCGCGTGCACGAGGACCTGAATGTAGTGGTCAAACACAAACCTCGAGTGAGTAACACAAGCATATTCCAAGAGAGATTGTAGGAAAACCATTAGGTGGTTGTGAGTATTGACAGAAAAGTCATAAGGGCTCTGATCAGCCATCTTGCCCTTAGGGGCATTTTGTACACTACAGTTATGCTAATGTCCCACAGGGCATACATGTTGCTAGGGAAACTTCAGATGACTTGGCTATCTGTATGTCTTTCCACCGATGGTACACATTATTGCCAGAGGGAAGGGATTATGGGGAGATTAGTTGCCCACAATAGCAGAGATATATCACTGACCCATGGGACAGTAGCCTTAAACTGGCCATACACATTCAGATTTTAGTCTGCTTCCAACAAACATTTGTATAACAATCGTGTGTGTAAATGCAACGATCTGAAACTAACATTCAGACTGAAATTTTAGGATAAAGCCCTAATAATAACTAACTGGAGGATTTTCTAAACAAGAAATAGTTGGCAGACACCAGTACAAAAGTGACTTCCTGGAAATGTATTGTAGGTCCCCCAAGGATATCAGATACACAATACATGCGCAGATTTGTTATCCAACTGAAATTTTCTAACCTGTACGATTGACTAAAAGACAGATCGCCATGGTACGAAAATTATAGGAATGCTAATTTGGAGTGCACACACTGTCCAAAAATCGCCTGAAACGTAGTTTTGTACAATTGTATCGTTGCATGTATGGCCAGCTTTAGATGGTGTCTGTGTGTGTATATTCTGTCCCTATTGTTTTTAGGAACTGTGTTCCTTCCTGTTAAAGAAGCTGCTCAGGAAAGTGCATTTCCTTGCTGCTATTAGCCATCGCACTTGATTATAAAACATAATGCATCTTAAACCAGATAGCTGCAGAGTCTCCCCTAGATCATATACAAACATACACTGCATATATGTTATACCTGTGACAGTTTTCTTTTAAGTGTGGTGTCTCATTTGGTGGTTTGTAGCTGTGTTTTATTTATTTTCTCTAAGCAAACAGTTGTGGTACAAAAAAACAGTAGCTGGAATTATTATACCCTAGCCTAGGGCAAGTATCAGCCCAAACTGCAGAGACTGGTGTGCCATAAGGTTCTTTTTAAAATTAGCAATGGATTCCAAGATTTGGTTTGTCAGTTTAGCCATTTTCAACCATACTGCTCAACCATATTTGCATTTATGTCGGAAGCTGTTTTAAGAGATAATACTGTCGTTCTTGTGGATTATCTGTCCTGGCATTGTTGGAAGGCAGAAAGGAAGCTTCTCTTCAGTTCTTGCTTCTGTGCTTGTTCCGGAAGCCTGGCTGAACAAATGGAACAATTAATACCTTATCCGCCTGTTTGCCCATGGACTAATCAGTCAGTTAGAGCACAGGGACTAGCCCATGAATGGCCTCTGTAGGCATATTTAGTATTTCCTTTTTACTCTTGGGGAGGTTCAGATTCTCTGCCAGGAGCTGAACCTTTCTTGGAGGCATTATTTGTCTGAAAAATGCTGAAGAAAACCAAGATATGCTGGCTTCCTCTCATATTTTTGACTAGAGGTGTGTAGACAAATAATGCTTTATACAGTCTCCTAAATTATGTGATGAGTGGAAAGATTTAGCAATATATGCTGTTCTGCCCAATGTAGGGTTTGGTTTCCTGTAACTGACAATAATGGACTGACGTGAAAACTTTTTATCTATTCATGCAGCCTCCTCTGGAAGAGGATCTGACAGGAGAAGGCCCTACGTTCCCATCCAGTGGGACCTTTGTTCAAGAGCTTTTCCAAGCTCAGTACAGGTAACCCTGCTAACCCAGACATGTCTTTTCCTTCAGTTTGTTTACCTTGCTGTGTTGCTGGACTATAATTCCTATCATCATCCAACCTCAAAGATAAGAACTCTCTGGGAGATGAAGTTCTGCAACATCTACAGACTTAAAGTCTCAATGTGTACTGATCCCTTGGGCTCTTTAAAAGGGCATGCATGTCAAAATTGTATTATAGTTATCTCGGAACTCAGAGTATTGTTTCTAATGGTTTGGCCTCATTTGGATGCCATTGCTGCCAGAGATGTTGATGGAGACCACCATACTGTCCACTTTATAGGAGGTTAATAGTGAGGGATGGCTTTGTCTGATGAGGATGAATGTAAGCTAAGTCAGTAACCACTTCATAGAAGAGAAGAAAAAGCGAGTGTAAAAAATTTACGTTTTCAAATAAAGAGTATAAGAGAGAAGAAAATGTTATTATTGTGGTCCTTTTCTAATGTTGCTAACAACTCCTTTTTTCTCTTAAATCTGTGTTTAACCTGCTTTTAACTCTGTTGTTGGCTTATTGTCCCTTGTAGGTCTTCCTTGACATGCCCTCATTGTCAGAAACAGAGTAACACCTTTGACCCTTTCCTCTGCATTTCTCTGCCCATCCCCTTGCCCCACACACGGTAAGAAATATATGAAACACTTTGTGATATGAAGGGCCTACTGATCATGTCAGAAACTGTTCTACTTTTATCTTTTCGTGTGCTTCTATATGGTAAAATTAGGTCCAATATTTTTCAATGTAAACCCAAGATCCCAAGAGTACGTTGGGGCCAAACAAATACCTTGGTGGTTTGCATCTGGCTACAGAGTTGAAGTGTTGGGTTGCCCTTTGTAGTGGGACTTTAAAAAGATATAGGGCAAATGATTATTGACTACTTTACAGTAAATAATGTCTTAGGCCTTGGGTATATATATATATATATATACAGGTAAAAAGTGTCGGCACTCACAGGATTTGCATAAAATACTCACAGACAGCAAGTCATAGTCAGATGCAATAAGGTGAGGTTTATTAATCATTAATGGATTAATAAACCTCACCTTATTGCATCTGACTATGACTTGCTGTCTGTGAGTATTTTATGCAAATCCTGTGAGTGCCGACACTTTTTACCTGTATTCCAATAATATTGCTCTGGCACCCAGGTATCGTCAATATAGTTTGGTGTGCTCTCCATCTGGCATTGCATATATATATATATATATATATATATATATATATATATATATATATATATATATATATATATATATATATATATATATATATATATATATATAGGGACTTTAAAATCAGGCTTAAAGTGACAATATCGAACATAGAGCTGTTTCTACCTTGCCTGCTATCATGTTCTAAAACTATGCCTTTCCCTTGTCGTTTATTCAGACCTTTGTATGTGACGGTGGTTTACCAGGGGAAGTGTTCCCACTGCATGCGTATTGGCGTTGGCATACCTTTATCAGGCAATGTGGGGAGGTTAAGGGAAGCCATATCCCAGGAAACCAAGATTCCATTCGATCAGGTCAGTGGAAGTTTGCTTGCAGTGATTGTAATACATTTAAGGTGGCTTTACACAGTAAGATTGGCTGGCTTGGCAAGGTCGACACCCTACGGGTGGGCGATATGGGGCTAATTTGGTTGTTTTGGAAAAACCAATCAAATTGGAACGGTGCATATAGGCGCCGTCTGTTCAGGGACTTCATCAACGAGCCGATGCGGTCCCCGATCCGATGGAAAAATCAAACCTGCCAGATTTTGGTTGTTCAGACCTGTCATTCGTGCCCATAGACGGACAGATAAGCGGCCTTTGTATGGCCACCTTTACACCCTTGATTTCCTTTTAATATGAACCCATTATGCCTATAACCATGGCCCATCCCTGTATCTATGGAAGGTGGGATTTTGTGATGTCCACTGAATCCCCAATATAAATTGTGGATAAAATAGTGGTATAGCAGCTGCCAGTGAGCAACGTGACATTTATAATTTGTTCAGTCTGTGCATGTGCTTCAATTAAGAGGTAAATTAGGGACTTTCTTATTGGGAAATTTCTTGAAATGTAGTTTAGCAATGATGACGGAACAGGATTTTGGTGTTGAATGATTCATTGTGCCTGTAATTAAGGTTGGCCTCTCCTTTCTTTGCTTTCTCACTAGATAGTAATCACTGAAATGTATTTTGATGGGTTCCACCGCTCGTTCTTTGACACAGATGATTTAGACACCATCCACGAAAGTGACTGCTTATTTGCCTTTGAGACTCCAGAAACTTTCCCATCGGAAGGAATTTTGAGCCAGAGAGGTATATTTTATCCCTAGACAAACATTCTGTCCCTGCAGATAGACCTGTACATATTCACCATATTCCTTTTTCTCAAGTTGTGTGGTAAATGCCATGTGAAGGTGTTAACTGACCCCATTGTTTTCTATGGGAACTGTGCCCACCGAAAAGTTGAATGCAGATGAAAGACTATAGGGGTTATGTAATTAAAAGCACTAAGTTGGCCCAGAAGTAACCCATAGCAACTGATCACCTGTTTAAAGGAGAAAGAAAGGCATTTTATTGCCAGCAGATTAGTCACAATAGTGCAAGCTTGGAACTCTGTAATTATTCTGCAGAAAGTTTTAACCTAGAAGCTCCCTCTGTTTGTTTAAAGTGGTAGTTTACCTTTAAGTTAACTGTTAATATGTTCTAGAATGGCTAATGCAAAGCAACTTTTCAGTCGGTCTTTTTTTTCATCTTTTATACTTTTTTTTATTTATTTGCATTTTTCTTTTGCCTCTTTCCAGCTTTCAGATGGGGGTCACTGACCCCAGTAGCTAAAAAAAAAAACTTGCTCTGTGAAGCTACCATTTTATTATTATTAATATTTTTTATTACTTTCTTTTCAGCCCCTCTACTATTCATATATGAGTCACTCTCTTTAACCACTCCCTGGTTACTAGGGTAAATTGGACCCTAGCAACCAGATAACTGCTGAAATTCCAGTCTAGAAAGCTGCCTAACATAGTAAAATAATTGAAAATCTAACAATTATTAATTATTGCAAATTTTCTCAGAATAGCACTCTCTACATCATATTAAAAGTTAACGCAAAGGTGAACAACCCCTTTAAGATAGCAGCTGCCATTTAAGCTTGGTGTAAGTAACTTCTGTGCTGCAGCTCTGGCTGCTGGTAGCTCAGATTACAGCACAGTTGGGGGGATGAGAAGGAAGGGGAGGGGGAGAGAGGAGCAAACTGAGCAGCTGCCATTTTAACTTGGTCTTAGTAACTTCTGTGCTGCAGCTCTGGCTGCTGGTAGCTCAGATTACAGCACAGTTGGGAGAGGAGAGATCGGGGGGGGGGGGGGAGAGGAGAGATCGGGGGGGGGGGAGAGGAGCAAACTGAGCAGACCGTGCCCTGAAGGATTTTTCTGAGAGCAGGAAGTCCGACACAAAAGAACATATATAGGCAAAAGAAGAAAAGAAATCCTGTGTTTCTTTTGATAGAGGACTTGGTGCAGCTTTTCTGTGAGTGCTTATGGCTGTATTTACACAGACCTTTCTGATAAAGCTTATTTAGGTTTTACCTTTCCTTCTTCTTTAAAAGCATTTAAAACATGTTATTGGTTGCTATAGGTCACCGCTCCTGGGCAAACTTAGTGCCTTTTATTACATACATGCCTGCAGGAGGAAACTTGCTTGGGACTTTGGAAATCTGAAGTGATGCGTAAGCCTTTCCACCTGTGATTCCCTTTATTGCTGGTGAAAAGGCTTTTCAGGGAGATTTATAGCAGGCGACTAATCTCCCTGTGGGACATTACCCTAAAGAAGCATGTTGTCAGTTGAAAGGAGACATATCATGTAAAATTTAAGAATGTAACGGTGAATTATACTCCTCTAAACATAGATGGACTATTCTTAAAAAAAAATGTTGTGTTTCAGACTGATTTGTTGAGAAATTCCCCCAAAACCCCACTAGCTCCGCCCAGCTGTTCCACTTCCTGCTGGCTCATTCTCTGGATGTGCAGGGGAGCCGGCGGCTCTCAGTACGCTGCACTGTAGGATAGTAACCAATCCGCAGCTAGAGGCTGACCTGATAGGGAACTGAAGCCTGTCTTTTAGAAAAACATAAACATGGGCTTTTAGCCAAATGATTACTCCGTGCAGCTGCATTAATGGTGGAGCTAGGGTTCATTTGCAATTGGGTAGTGCTTTTGCTGCTGCCACCCAGCTTTGGCACCAATCTGGAATTTGCAAACGAGTTAAGGCAAGATGTTATAAACTAAAATCACTCTTATGGGCAAAAAACACTGCTGCTGGGCGGCTGTAAATGAATGTGTGTGTAAATGTCAGTATGCCAAATAAAATTACAATTCTTCATAATATCCCTACTTAAGTAATATATAACGAAGGTTGAAGCATGCTGGGAGCTGTAGTAACATCAGGGTTGTATTGCTAAAGCAATATTGCACAGGAAAACTTTTCAAAAAATGTCCACAGCCAGTGACTACTTTAAAATACAAAAAAATCCTCCAATGAGAATCCCAGCTGATCTGTGTAAATAAGGCTCCCTGTTCTTTGTTCCTGCAATTGGAGTTGGGGGCACTGAACAAGTCTGTTCTTTATTCCCATTTTGCAGCAAAATTGTTTTTGGTGAATTTTATTACATCTGTAATTAGATTTTTTGACAACTTCTATAGATGACTAGGGGACAGCGTTGCAGTTGGGTTTACAAACTTTTTAATAGAATCCCTCTGCAACATTTTTTTACCCAGCAATCTGTGTAAATAACAACCAAAACTACGTGAGGCATGGGACAGATCAGCACAGGCTTTACTCCTCTGGCTCAGTGCGGAATCCAGTAAATCGCTGCTCTACCAGTGACCGAATTGTGCTGCTGGTGTGTAACAGAGCCTACAGTGGGCAGCATGGCAAGAGGTAAGACGATTTGTTATCTTTCTCCCACTGTAACGACAGTAGCTGGGGCCTTACTTTAGGGCAGGGGTCCCTAACCATTTTGATCTGTGAGCCATATTCAAATGTAAAAAGAATTGGGGAGCAACATAAGCATGCAAATATATCCTGGGTCTGCCGAATAAGGGCTGGCAGCCCACAGACACTTTGTTTGACAGTATACTTGGGTTTTACATAGTAAGTTGGGTTGAAAAAAGACACCAAGTCCATCAAGTTCAACCTTAATGTCTATATATACCCTACCTAACTGCTAGTTGCAGGATGGCATTCCGACCAGTCCCTGGATCAACTTATTGCCCATAACCCTGTATTCCCTCACTTGCTAAAAGGCCATCCAACCCCTTCTTGAAGCTATATAATGTATCAGCCAGTATGACTGATTTATTCCACAACTTCACAGCTCACAGTAGAAAATCCTTTCCAAGTATTTAGACAAAAACTTCCCTAATAGGAATGGGTGCCCTCGTGTCTGGAGACCAAAACTAAATGGCATATTCTACATGGGGCCTTACTGTAAAGTGGAAGAATAACCCCCTACTCCTGTGAATCTATGCCCCTTTTAATACAGAGGATATACAGCCAAAAAGGAAAAGGAGGGGGTTATTATTGAACCCAAAACAAATTAGTAAAGTAAACTTCTTAATAGTCGGTGGCGGTAAGACAAATAGAGAGTTACAAAGGTCAAAACCAGGGAAATTATACCTAAAACGTTCATAAGCCCGGGTGTATAAACCCCAGGCCCGCCACTGTTGTGTATACTCTCAATGGAGGTAAACAAAATACATCTCACCAAAGTTGAAGTATGGTCCGGGTGCTGCCAGCCCCGAACCCGTAGCCTGGGGAGCAAATTTTCAGTCCACTGCAAAAACGGCTTCATCAGCACTCGGAACAGCCATGGTATTTAAAAGAAACCTTTATTTATTCCATTTAAAAGCACATAGAGGCCTCTATGTGCTTTTAAATGGAATAAATAAAGGTCCCTTTTAATACAGCTCAAAACTTAGCAGCTGCCTGACATTGCTTGCTACAGCCACGTTCATTATCTACAAGGATTCCAAGGTCCTTCTCTATTATGGATTTGCCAGTCTAAGTCCCATAAAGGGTATAAGTAGCTTGTGCATTTTTATTACCTTACATTTATCTACATTAAATCTCATCTGCAATTTAGCTGTCCAGATTGCCAGTTTGCACCTGCTTCAAGGCTCCTGGGAGCATCATCCAAGGAGAGCGAGCAACATGTTGGTTGTGAGCACTGGTTGGGGATCACTGCTTTATAGAGGAAAGATGCACAGGACATTGCCTCTGTGCCTGTTGCCTGTGTGAAATTGTTCTAAAATGTCTAAGAAATGCCTTCCCATAGCGACATAGCCAATTATTTTGTTTTCTGACATTTTGTCTTCTGTGCGGGAAGAAGTTATTGCTTTTGTGACCGAACATACTGTGTGTCACTACCCTAATGCACATATCTCTTACTTTTTATCTCCCAGCCTCAACTTGTACGTAACCTTGTTATTTTTCTCCAGATTTGGGCAGCCATTTGTTTTGCACCTTGAGAGGAATATCACATGGGACATACTTCAAAAGGAGATCCTGGAAAAGATGCAGTATTATCTGCGCCCTACAGCTTGTGTTCAGGTGTGTGCAACTGTGGGAGCTGGGAGTGGCGATTTTATTGCAGCAATGACTTCAATTCAGAGGTCAGTCTTGCATCATTTCTAAGAAACATGCTTCTACTTGTGCTTTCCTGCAGGTTTGCCCGTTCAGCCTCCGCGTGGTTACTGCTGTAGGGATTACATACCTCTTACCTCAGGAAGAAAAACCTCTGTGTCACCCCACGGTGGAAAGGTAAATACATCCACACCCCCACACATCCGCTAACAAACAGCCCACACCTTCAGTCTGCCACGATTCTCACCTTTTTCTTATTCATATTACTTGCTCACTGCGCACACAGCCAGTTTAAGTTACTTTCTACATTTGTTTATCCGTTATCTTTAATTATATTAGCAAATAACAATATTCAATGAAAAAGAAAGTTCAGCTTAACTGAAATATTTGTTGTGTGGTTTGTTTTGTGAAAGTTTGTGAACCCTTTAAAATTTTCTTTATTTTTATGTGAATGTGAATCATCTGATTTTCAAACAAATCCTAAGAGTAGACGAAGAAAACCTAGTTAAAGAAATGAAACAAGAAATATTATATTTGGTCATGTATTTATTGGGGAAAAAAAAAGACGTTTTGGCTGTAGCCACAGCCGAAAAGTCAGTTTTTTTTTCTGTTGTACTTAAGTCCAATGAGTGCGGATTCCTCGTCAATGGATACATATCTATACAATATTTTAGGACTGCACCCAGGCATATGATTGCTCCTGTGTCATGAGTGCCGACATTCCATACTTTTATTTTTCCGATATATATAGATATCAGTATCTTGGCCAAGTGGTATGGCCAAGATTAACCTTAGGATATACATACCTACATTACATGGTTTTAAAAGTATGTAGACATCTCTTCTAATCAGTGGGGTAAGAAGTAGACTCTGCAGTCATGGATGGATGGGGTGGGCAGGGGTGCCTGGACCGTGAGGTCTGCATCCTCTATAGCTGTAGAGAAATCCCGCCTCCCTGTCTGCTATCCTACCTGAGAGTGTGCGAGCGGGGTTTTAGGTCACATTCATATAAAATATAATAAGATAATAAAAAACTTTAAAGCTTTCCCAAAGTTTCAGTAGCTAGTATTTCCAGCACCAAAAAAGGTTCATACCGTTGAGGCCTTAATTTGAAATTCAAACACTAAGCAACCCTGGATTCATGGATTTAGCAGCCATTTGAGCCAAGAAAGTTAGCCCCAGGAGCGAGTTTGGACAGGCAACTGGTCATACCTCAAGCAGAAAGCCTTAATTTTAACAATGTAGTAACTCCAGCGCTGAAGGTGCATGGGGGAGTAACACATTCACCCAAACCAGATGATGTTGTAGTTGGGTGAGTGCTGAATACATGCCTGGTCTCCCTGAACTGAAGTCCAGTGTTTGTGTCTTATATCTGTTTCATTAAAGTATAATATTTAGTCAGCACAGGATTATATGAGTAAAGTGCAGCAAGCCATAACAAATATATTGCTATCTGCCTGGATAACATTCATTTGCTTATTCTGTATGTACTATCTATCTGTGAATACATTCTGTGTGCCCTCTGTTTCTCTGGGTAGTGTATACCTTTAGTAATTCGCTTGTACTACACTGTCTTGTAAATCTGTATTTACTCATTCTGTATTGTCCACTTATCTTGCTCTGCGCCTGGGCAGGGTACATTAATGGCTACTTGGAGTAACCACCCTCTGGTCAGCGCCAGACTACTGATACTCATTCTGTGGCCACTTTTTGGGTTGCATTTATCTATAGTTACTCATAATGATTAGTCTTAGTGGCACATAACAGTATATTGATAACGAACAAGAGTAATTTATTTTTTAAATGTATTATTGTCATTTGAATTCAGGGCTTTAAAATCCTGTGGTCCCGGTGGAGCAGCCCATGTGAAGTTGGTGGTGGAATGGGACAGAGAAACTAAAGAATAGTAAGTATTACTACTGAAATTCTACACTAGAGAGACTCTAAACAAAAAGCTGATAAACGAAAAGCATGGAGATCCAAACTACAAAAAGACCTCTTATCCGGAAAACCCCAGGTCCCAAGGATTCTGGGTAATCGGTCCTATACCTGTACCAGTATAGTTACTGTCTTGGGGTGGTCTTTAAATCAGTAGATCTCTGTCAACGTTTCAATGATTGCATCACATGGAGTAAGACGTGGATCGGGGGAGGCTTGTTGTTTGGGCCAATAAGCTGGTAGCACTGTGTGTTAAATAAATCAAAAAACCCTGAGTTAGTGAATGAGCCATAACAGAACTAGTGGGTAAAACGAACAAAATAATTTCTCAAAATATGATGTGGGTGGTTTATCTGTTCTTCCCCCTGCAGTCTTTTTGGTAGCACAGAGGAAGAATATGTGCCAGATGCTGAGAGTGTGCGGCTGCAGCGCGAGATACATCACCAGCCTCAGTGTTGCACTCTTGCCCAGTGCTTTCATCTGTACACCAAAGAGGAGCAGGTAGGTTACATGCCTCATACAATCATTTCCTATATAGAAGTCAAGGGGAAAGAAGACCTGAGGGTATATCATATCCCAGTGCTCACAAGTTATGCTTATACCAGTGCATGCTTGTATAGTATTACCTATAGTTTTATAAGCTAAAATATCCCACATGCACATTTATAAAAAGCTGATGGCTATAAAGCGAATGATCAGTTATTTATCACACCAGCCGCTGTGCTATTAATGGGGCAGCAGAATTTACCCTCCACTTGATCCTCGTGAGGCAGGTAACAGGTTAATGCTAATTTCCGAGGTGTAAGGGTATTGGCACACTGATAGTTTTTGCTATCGCTGGCAACAAATCTCCCAAAAATGCCTTTCCCTTCACTCACCTTTGGATCTCTGCAGGTAAACCGCATTACTTGAGGCAATCTAGCTCAATTGTGGGAAAATGCAAAGAGAGCAATTTCCAGTGATTAAGCCGTATTGCTGTGAGAGTAGTGTGTTCTACTTGTGGCAATCCAAAGGTGAGTGAGTGGAAATTCATTTTTGGGAGATTTTATTTCCCCCCCCGCCTGTAGCTCAGATTTACCAAGGGCAGTACTCAGGTCCAAATGTGCACCTTTTATTACATTGCCACTTGTATCCCCTAGGTCAGTGGTTCTCAACTTTCCTTATGTCACAACCCTTTAATACAGTTCCTCATGTTATGGTGACCCCCAACCATAAAATTCTTCCTAAGACCATCGGAAATATGTGTTTTCTGATGGTCTTAGGCGACCCCTGTGAAAGGGTCGCTCGACCCCCAAAGGGGTCCCGACCCACAGTTTGAGAACTGCTGCCCTAGGTGCAAGTGTTATTTCTTTATAGAAAGGCAGCTTGCAGTTTAATTAGCAGCATTGGATAAAGCACTGTAATTTCCCTCGTGTCATCTCAGCAGCCTCAGAATTTGTTTCTCCTTTAAAACCTACAGTATTCCCAAATATATACCATAGGTCAGTGCTGTCCAACTGGCGGCCCGCGGGCCACGACCCCCCTCTGTGTGGCCCCCCACCTGTCTGGCTGCTTTGATGGCTTACCTTTGAGTAAGCATTAAATGGTATCAGTACTGTGATTAACTGCCCCCTGCATGGTTCTCACCTCAGATTCAGGCTGTAATCCCTCTGTATTGTTTAAACATGTAATCCCCTGTGTTTTTCACACCTTTTAATCTCTGTATTGTTCACCCCCTGCAGTGTTCACACCTCAGGCTCAGGCTGTAATCACTCCCATTGTTCATTTCTTCACACCTCAGACATAGGTACTGTAGGCAGAGTATGGCACATACAGCCAGCATAGGGCAGGTAGAGTAGGCACACACAGGCAGCATAGGTCAGGGAGGGTATGGCACACACAGGAAGGGTAGGGCAGGCAGAGTATGGCACACAGAGGCAGCATAGGGCAGGCAGAGTATGGCACACACAGGCAGGGTAGGGCAGGCAGAGTATGGCACACAGAGGCAGCATAGGGCAGGCAGAGTATGGCACACACAGTCAGGGTAGGGCAGGCAGAGTATGGCACACACAGGCAGGGTAGGACAGGCAGAGTATGGCACATACAGACAGCATAGGACAGGCAGAGTGCTGCCTATGTGTGCCATACTCTGCTTGCCCTATGCTGCTTGTGGGAGGTGAACCTGGGTTTGTTGTGGGAGTTTGTTAGCAGTTGGAAATAGCCATTAAATGGTCCCTAAGGTGTGTAATTATGTACTGGGGGTTGCTCTGCTATCCTCAGGGGAGGAGGAGGCATATGGAATTTAAGGGTATATCTTAATATGACATAATTCTTTCACATATGAATGATGGTTGATATCCCCACAGTAAGGACCAATCATTTGGGATTTTGCTGTGCTACCACCATTGTGATAAAATAGGTGTGGTTTGAAGTGGGTGTGGTTTCAAAAAGGGGAGTGGTCAAAACTGGCTTCCATTAGCGGCCCTCCACCATGTATGCTAGAGAAATTCCGGCCCTCGGCACCGTAGAAGTTGGACAGCACTGCCATAGGTGAGTGCAAAGACAGCCTGGTGCAGCCACCCAATACATCAAGTTTCATGAGAGCATATTGAAAGTTACCTCCAGTTCGCCACCTAGTGTATGAATATTGCACAGCTGCACATTTCATTAGGGTGCCCTCAGATTATTTTATTCTGACCATAGCTTGGAAGTTTCCTTCTACCTCTGTATTTCAAGGTAATTACGGATTTAACAGGCTCTCGATAAATGTAACAAGATTTTCGTGCCTCTGCCTTTTTTGGCCCTTAATTGAGAATAAAAATACAAAAGGTCAAGCAATGAATAGCAAGCCCATAATCTTCAGGATGCCCTGTTATCCATTTTATGCATGATTTCCTAGACATTATAAGATTACATTTCACTTAAAGTCATCTATGTTACTTCAGAGCCTGGCAAAAGATTGCGTGGCAGGGAACCAGGAAAGCTCTTAAGAAACATTAGTAGCAAAGCCATTGCTTTAATTTTGTCTGATATATTACATTTCTTGTTTGGCATATCACAAGCCAGCATTCAGATAGGGGCTCTTTATTATATATGACAGCAGGGAACTATATCCTGCCGTTCTCTCTGTAGATCAGATGTGTAGTTAGCCAACTATTCACAGGCAGCCAGTAGCAACAGATAGACGAGCACCAACTGCATGTCAGGTATGCTTGGTTGGGGTGTTTATTAGGTATCCCACAGGAGGTTGTGGTAGCAAGCATAAAAACCATGTGGCCGATGAACTCCAGCTCATACTATTGGGCTTTATTTATCAACACTGGGCAAATTTGTTCATGGGCAGTAACCCGAAGCAACTAATCGGTTATGCAACAAATTAACCCACGTGGGTCGTTCCTCTACATTCTTTGCCAAATGCATTCTGGAGGTCACGTGGAAAAATAAATCCGATCCCCCCCCCCCCCCCCCCCCCCCCCATATTGACTGACTTTTTAGTGAATTTGGATGTTTGCATGCATGCTGCAGCTTTAGTGCAACAGTGCGAGTGGGAAATGCAAACATTCCAACTTAACTGCAGTGAATGTAACCCCTCGGTGTGGGCAAAGTCTGTCAGATGCCGTTTACTTATACGACATTGTTTCTGAGGTCGCCTATCATGCATAAACTCTTCACTGGTCTGTGAGCTGCCTCTGCTGTGCATAGCGTGTCTATATGTGTGTGCCCTAATGCTTGTGCTGCCTCTTTGCAGCTGGCTCCTGGTAATGCCTGGCGCTGCCCTCACTGTAAGCAGCTTCAACAGGGCAGCATTAAACTCAGCCTGTGGACCCTGCCCGATGTGCTTATCCTGCATCTGAAGAGATTCCGACAGGTAAGACCTTTCTTCGCACCTAGAACCATTGCACCTCATACTAACTAGCATTGGCAATAGCCACTAGGGGAATAATAGCCCCACTGACATTAGGGTTAGGGTTGACATGTAAGGCAAGCAATAATAGTCATGTTAATTGGATGTGTGATCCTTAGTTCTACTGTTGTTTGCCTTACATAAAGCACATGGATATATTGGCTAAGCTGTAGAACCAGCTTGCCAGTATTTTACCTTCATACTTTTCAGGCTCATTGCTTTAATATAGTACAAGTAATGTAGAGATGGATTGGCTCATCAAATATAAAAGTAGGGCTCAGGTCCATGAAAAGCAATTTTTAAGGCAATCTAAATCCCTTTATGTATTTGTATATGTCCCAAGTATGCATAATATACCTGCTTTCTAGTATTCCTACACAATATTGCTTGCAGACTGTACCTTGCCCTTTGCTTCTGTCTATTTACAATTGAAGGAGGCGTAAAGGAAAATCGCTGGGGCTACCCCAATTTTATCATATCACTATCCTCATGTCCTGGCCTTGTTTGCTGGTTTGACGAGTGCTGTGCTGTCATGTTGGATACAATTACCTAAGCATCCCCATGGCATGGGAACAGTACAGCGATTGAGTTTACTGATACAAGATGGTGGTGCAGTGCTATTCAAGAAAGAATTCCCGGTTGCTGCAATTTTTATGGAAGATGCACATGGGTCTGGGCCATTGGGTCAGCCAATACATTGTTTTAACCTTTACTTCACCTTTAACTGTATACATTCAGCAAGCTAACCTGTATCTTAATGTGTAGTAATCTGCAGCAGTTCCAGTTATGAGACACTCCATAAAGCTGATTTTGGAACAGGCACTGAGGTCTTTTGTTTTTTTGTAGGATGGTGATCGGAGATTAAAACTGCAGAATATGGTCCGTTTCCCGCTCACTGGACTGGATATGACACCCCATGTTGTAAAGCGCAGTCAGAGTTCCTGGAGCCTCCCTTCTCATTGGTCTCCATGGAGGCGGCCTTATAGCTTGGGCCGTGACCCAGAAGATTTCATTTATGATCTGTACGCAGTGTGTAATCACCATGGGACAATGCAAGGGGGACACTATACAGGTAAATAGCTGGAAAATGTTATCTGTCTCTGTAGCTGCCCTAAAGCTAAGCACATATTCACTATATAGGCAGGAAGACTGGCGTCAAAGCAGATTTTATTTGACCAAGCCTTCCAATAAACCTTGGTGGACACATTTGTGGATGTAATTTAATTGACAATAACAAAATTATTGTTGGAAGTACATATAAATGTCCTTGTAGCCCCTGTTTTGAGCCTGTGAGTGTGTTTGGGGGCAGATGCATCACAGTTTATGCCACCACTTCCCCTGCACCAGCACTAGATTCAAGTGAGGGGTGGTCAGAAATGGTTGAGGGATGTGGGATATGGTTCATGGGTCCTTACCGGTCACCCTATGTATGTGTTAATCTATGTACATTTATTTCAGCTTACTGTAAGAACTCTGTAGATGGGTTGTGGTATTGCTTTGATGACAGTGATGTTCAGCCCTTGCCTGAGGATGATGTGTGCGCTCCGACTGCTTACATCCTGTTCTATCAGCGACGGGCAGCGGTCCCATCATGGTCAGCAAACAGCTCTGTTGCAGGTAACATAGTCCAAATATTAGCTATGTCAGTGCTGAATTGGGCACACCTGCTCTTTTAATCCACAGTGGTCATTTAATCAATTTGTGGGCCAAACAGATTTTGCTGTATTGTAATTTTTTGTATTTTCATGGACCTCTTTGTTACAAATGTATTTCTTTACTGTCATCCTGATTTACTTTGTAAGGTGGCAAGCTTTATCCTCAGATCTCCCCTATATTCAGCCTTAAGGCTGGGCTTTCTGTAATATCTGGACAGCATATTTTTCCAAATCTTAACCTAACTGCCCTTCAATCTCACCCCCCCCCCCCCCCCCCCCCCCCGACTTCACTGCTTGGAGGAGACCAAAAATAAGTTCAAAAATTACAAAGCATAAACAAAAGGATTGCAGGTTAATGGTGCTAGAGCTGGTATTTAGTTTTACTGTATTCCAGGTTCTACCAGCTCGTCCCTTTGTGATCACTGGATTTCTCGTCTCCCCGGGAGCAAGCAGCCCAGTATTGCTTCTGCGGCTTCGTCTAGGCGCACGTCTCTTGCATCATTGGCAGAATCCGTAGAACTGACAGGGGAGCGAAGCGAGGATGATGGTGAGCAGATTGTCTCAAGTTTATATTTACCACAGAGCTAACTAAACAAGTCTAGCGATACAGAGTTAACACCCCCGCAGAGAATTAATGGTGTCTCTCCTTGAAGTATCGGCTGTGCCAAACACACACCCTTAATTAATGTAGCTAAGCCTTCACACTACAGAAGGATCATATACACTTTATTCACACCTACACATAAACATATCCCTCCTACCACCATACAGAGCTAGTCACAGATGCCCTACATATATATACACATCAAACTAACTAAAGAACTAAACATCTCTTGTGTGCTCCTATAAAAACATCGCTGCCAGGTGGTGGCCAAGCGGTCTGGGTGCTGGAAGGTGGTCTAGATTATCAGTCAGTAGGCAAACTGTACAGTGGGATGCAGTGCAAGAAACGAGGCAGACCATGTATGGAAGAGGCAATAAAAACAGTTTTGGGGGTGGGGAGAATGAATAAAATATGTAGGAAAGATAGTTGATGAAAAGAAGAGTAAGGGGCTGATTTACTAATCCACGAATCCGAATGAGAAAAATTCGGATTGGAAAACGAACATTTTGCTACTTTTTCGTATTTTTTGCGATTTTTTTCGTCGCTGTTGCGACTTTTCCGTAAATTGTCGCAACTTTTTCGTAACTGTTACGACTTACGCGAATTGTCGTGACTTTTTCATAGCCATTACAAATTTCGTCAATTGTCGCGACTTTTTCATTGCCATTATGCCTTTGGTGAATTGTCGCGACTTTTTCATTGCCATTATGACTTTCGCGAATTGTCGCAACTTTTTCATAGCCATTCCGACTTTCGCGAATTGTCGCAACTTTCGTATTGAGAGCTTGAAAAAGTCGCAACAATTCGCGAAAAAGTCGCAAAGTACCGATCATTATGAAAAAAACGCATTCAGACGCTTTTCGGACGTTCGTGGATTAGTAAATGTGCCCCTAAGTGTATTGAGATGAGTCAAATGGACAGCTGTTAACTTCAAATGAGAGGAAAGAGATTTGCAGATTTTTCTGGGAAACAGGAGCTTACTACTTTTGTCGGGTCAGCTCCCCGAACATAGTAGAATAACACAGAAGTAGGATAACAGAATCACAACCAGAGGTTAAGAATCTTTCTTTAAATCTGCACAATTTCCTTGAGTGATAGGGTAGAGGTACTAATAGGCTACAGTAGTGTTGAAACATTTCTAAATCCTTAGAAACCAACCAGCAATTACCTCTGATTGGTACACTGCACTAATGACCACAAAAATATGATTGGTTACTACAATTACTTAATTCTTTCTCCCCAGTAAATCCTTTTTCTGTTTTTATACAGAATCTGATGTTTCTTCTTTTCCCCACCAGGTGGCTTTTCCTCACGCCCGTTTGTTCGCAGTGTGCAGAGGCAGAGCATGTCTTCTCGTTCCTCTGTTACTAGCCCTCTCGTTGCCAATGAGAATGGATTCCGGCCATCTTGGTCCCTGTCAGCAAAACTTCATCTAAGGGCAGCCACTTCCTGCCGTCATCCCTCTGACTCTCCCATCCTTGGATCGGCCCTCAGCAAGATCGGAGAAGCAGATGACAGTGTGTCAACCTCTTGCTTTGGAAGCCTCCGAAATCTGTCCGGCAGTTTCCACGATCACATTGACGGTGGAAGACGAGAGAATCGAGCATCTTCTCGTGCACCACTTGCTGTAGCAGAAGGCGGATCACCTGCAGAGCCAGTTCCTAAAAAATCCACTCCTATTGAATCTTTTGGCAAGAGTGCAGCAGAGCTTGTGGGCCGGAACCCACTGCTGGATCCTCTGGACAATAATAATCATATTGCCTTTGTGGATCAGAGTGATTCTCTCAGCTCCTCCCCAGTTAGGGAGAGCCCCCAGAGCGATGAAATGCTAGGTAAAAATACTATAGCCAATAAGATAACAGAACAAGAAAAAGCACCGCGGGAAACTGAGAAGGAGCAGTCTACTCCAGCCATGGCGACATGCGTTACTAATGGAAAGCATGCGCCTAAGAGCAAAAAAAGTGAAGTAAAAACTCCTGTACGTCGTGCATCAACACAGCACCGGAAGGAGACGGGGAGGGCACAGGACTCTCCTGTATCTGCTTCTCAGCAAAGGCAAAAGTCTATAAGTTCCACGAATAGTAACTCCCCAGCCCCTAAAAAACCAACCCCATCTACCAGAACTTCTTCAGCAGCCTCCACTTCAAGTAAACATCGGGTACCCGAAAAGACTCTTAGCCGAGAAGGGTCCAAAGTAAGCCTGGGCTCAGACAAAGCCTGTGCATCAAAAGCCAGTAGCACTTCTCAGCCTGCACCTCCCAAGCCAAGTGAGGCTGCTGCAGATAGCCGAACGGTTCGAAGTTCTTCTATGGCCAGCCTCCGCAACCCTCAAAGTGGGACCCGATCCAGTCTAAAGAGGGACAGCAAATCTGAGGAAAAAGGACTGAGCTTCTTTAAGTCCGCTTTGAGGCAGAAGGAGAGCAGGCGATCAGCAGATTTGGGTAAAACGAGCCTTTTATCAAAGAAGGCCACAGGAACAAAAAGCTCAGGCCAGGAGAAGCCAGAGGTGGCCCCATCCCCAAAGTCCACCGAGGTGGCTCCAAGTCCAAAAAAACATTCTGCCTTACCTGCACATAAAACAAAGTCTTCCCCAGACGAAAGAGCAGTTCAGCCATCTCCCTCTGGGAAAAAGACTGCTGAGAAGTATCTCAAGCGGTTTCCTTCAACGGCAAAGCCATCTCCCAAGGCTCAGTGACCATGGGTGCAGGGGCAGCTTGTGGGGGGCACAAGGAATGCAAAAGGGCTGTCCCTGCTAATAGTGGTTTATTGGAATGTACACACTTTCAGTTCTCAGCCTTTTTGTACCTTTGGGGAGTGGGGGCTATTCTCCTTGTTATTCTCTAACCTTATACTAGCTGCATGAACGTAATACTGTTGATGCAGTAAACAGCAAATCTGCTGGCTGGAGAGGGCCGCACAGGTCACACCAGCAGATAAATCTGTTGTCCAGCAGATACTGCAAACGCTCCAACGCCTCTGTGAGAAAGGGGAACAATAGCTCTCATGAGAACGGGGGAACCACCGTCTCTCGTCTACTTAAATTGCTGCTTTTATCTTCATTAACTTCCTTACCAAAGCCCACCCGTGTGTCTGGTAGATAAGAATGTCAGGATGAGGGTTGCTTCCCTTGGCTCCAATGGAGGGGACATACGGAAGTCATTTTCTGGGGTAGAAAGAAAGAAGCTGCTTAATACACAGCCTTGGAGGCTATTGAAACATCGCAATACATTTCCATCTCGTATCTATGTGGCAAAGCACTTCCCAGCCAAGAAAATCTCATAACATTTCATCTGAAAGAAACTGAAGTATCAGTGGGGATAGGCCTATGTTTGTGCCAAGCCAATTTCTCATTGTAATTTACTACTAAGGGATTCCTGCCATATAAGAGGTGCTGGCCCTTGTTCTATGAGTTAATAACCATCCTGGCCTATGTCCCCGACCTAACTTCTTTGTTCGTAAGATGATGGGTATTCCTAGGTGGCACATTTAGCTTCTCTGGTTCTGGTGTGGCAGGCAGTCTGTAATTGCTTCCTTATCTGTCCATATGATTGTGTCTCTCTTCGCGAGACTCAAGAATGCTCAACGATCAAATTACTAACCAGTCACACTTAGCAATGGACACAAACCTCTGTGGAACGCACAATGATAAGCGCAGCACATCACATGCAGATAAGAGGATACATTGTCCCTTATTTTAGCACACGCTTTAAAGCAGTTAGGTGCTTAACCTTTCAACATGGCAGTCTATTTATTACCAGGACATTGTTAATTGCCTGCTTCCTGGCATTGACATTATAATATCCATCCTTTCCACTGCAGTCGTATTAAAAAACGATAGGCATTATATCCTACCATTCCATGTGTCATTAACATCGAAATCATAATATGCTCTTTATTGGCTTTGAAGACATTTTAAATCATATCTGTCCTATAAGACTTAATGACTCTTTATAATGGCAAGACTGGTAAGATACATCGAGCGGTCTATAGGATTATGTGGTTAGTGCTCGATGCTGTGCGCTTGCGTTGTTTAGATTTATTCGTATCTCCAATGACTAGTTTATATATTTAATTTTTAAGAAGTTAACATTCCAAGACAATTTTCATTCTCTCCCAGACCTTTAATGAAACTACTCAGCTTGCAGTATGCATGCTTAAAACAAAAAAGGCATTATTTTGGCATGACAACTGCCTACCAACAAGTGGCCAATTTAAACAACTTGAAAGGTGTTGGGTACGTCTCATAGTTTTTTTAAATTAACCCTAAGGTTACACTTTTGTTTTTTTAAAGGGAAGATATAAACAAAACACTAATGTTCTGGTTTAGACAAGAGCAAATCTGTGTATATAGCCTAGGAATATATATATTTTTTATGTAATTAGTTTTAGAAACTGCTGTTTACTCATTTGTCGTGACGTTCACACGGCTAGTTTGTTTTCTGCTTTCTGTTGCAGATTTCATGGCAAAAGCCCTGTGTTCACTTGAGCGCTGGGGAGGTACGCGGCACAGTTCCCTCTTGCTCTCAAAAAGTCAAATCACTTTTGAGAAGTAAGCAGATGAATGAGTTGGCTCCCATATTTGCTGGCAGCACGACTGAACTTACCCTTATTCCACCCCTGTGCCCCGGCTAGCAAGTTTTGCATGGCAAGTTATTAATGTAATGCGCACGCACTTGTGACTATGCAAGCAACTGATAGGAATCACTTTGGTGCTCTTATGCTTAGCTAATGTTGTACAATAGTTTGATGTTCTTCTTGATTTATATATATATATATATATATATATATATATATATATATATATATATATATATATATATATATATAATATCTCCAAAGGTGGGGAAAATTCCGGCTGAATTAGGGCTTTTATCTTAAGTGGTTTTCGATTGGATGATCGCTAAGTATTTCTATATAGGGGTGCACTGAATCCACTATTTTAAGATCAGGCCGAATCCTTTAAAAAAGATTCAGCTGAATACAGAACCGAATCCCAACCCTAGTATGCGAAATTAGGACAAGGAGGGGTGAAAGAAAATTTTTTTACAAATATTCAACTTGTTTATGTGACAAAGCCATGGGATTTTAAGAATTCGGTTTGGCCAGAGGCATGGATTCAGCCGAATCTGGATTCTTCTAAAAAAGGCCCAATCCCAAACTGAATCCTGGATTCAGTGCATTCTTACTATATAACACTGATAGAGAAGCTTTCAGCTGTCCTTTCCAAACACTAACTCTAAGTGGAGAGCCTGCTGGTTTTGTTTTGTACCTATATGTGGGCACTTTGTTGCACTTTAAATGTAGATGAGAAAGCAGTCCTGAAATATTATGGTCTTCTAATGCAAGTATGGTGTTGTGAAGCCTCATTAGATAGCCAGCACCTGTTATCCTTTCCATGTTGCCATGTTTACCCAGACATTCTGCTTCCACTGAGAGGCTATTGCTTTAGTTCTGTGGCTTCCAAACCTGTAGCAGGGGGATAGTATACAATTGATTGTACAGTAGGTTTTCTGGCTTTTCTGTGGTTGGTGCTCTGCCAGCCATAGCTTTTTACTCAAGTTATACTTTTTGGGTTTAGGTTCCTTCTATCTATAATTAGGTGGCCCTGATGCCCCCAATCAATAACGTAGCTCAGGATGGAATTGCTGCCATGTCCTGTCAGATGCCTTTTCTGCATCACCCCCTTGTTAGTCCACTGTTTCTCTTCAGCGTATTGGTTTCCTAGATCTGAGAGAAATGTTACGCTGATCTCCAAGCTTTCAGCCGCTGTGGAATAAGCTGATGTTTTAATGCCGTGGATCAAATTGTTTCAGTCTGCCTCTCTCTGACCTGTATAAACCTGGGGCTGGGTTCTAAAGCAGATCAGTTCAATGGATTTTCTCAGGTGATGATCTCAATGTTTCCAAATACCTCAAGGTCGTGCTCGGGCTGAGCAACAAAAGCATCACATCCATCTCTTGTTTCGTTGTGGGACGGAACTCAATACGGCGAGAAAAAAAAATGTATAGAAATAATTAGTGCTGCTTTCTCTAACAGTCTTACACTACAATGTCTGATCTGCCAAGTATATCTGTGCACGAAATGGAATTTTCCATTATTTCTCAACACTAAATGATGTAAAACTGCAGAAATAATGACCGGGATTGCTACAAATTTGATATATTCCATGATTAGTTTTGGAAATATGTATGGAAGTGGTTTCCATTCTAGGGCTGGGTTCACCACTCAACACGTCTAGAGTTTTTCTGACCGTAGAATGAAAACAGAATGTAGAATATTACATTTCATGTCCCTGTTAGTGTTTCAAACGGTTATCACCTGGAATATTCTCAGAATCTGCCTAAGCATTCATTTTCTGACATTCATTTTTATACCCATGTTCTTCAGCAGAGGGGAATTACTAGAGTTGATCTGTATTTTAAAACTTGGGGAAGCACCGAATCCACTTTTTTTTTTAAATTGACTAAATTCAAACCCTAATTTGCATCATTAAATTTAAGAAAAATTTAATCCAGTTGTCCAGAGCTTTAAAAGCTCAAACCCTAAAAATTCATCAGAATCTTACAAAAAGTGCTCGGAATTCGACTGAATTTTGAACCCAATTGTGGATTCAGTGCATCCCTTGTACAAAGCTTCCACCCATGGCTGCTTGGTTGTCCCCTAGTTTATGGGCTGTATAGATCCACAAAACCTGTAGATATATATATTATATATAACCCAACACAACAAATTCTTAATCTAAGGGCAAGAAGTTCTTTGGTGTAAGTTATTTCAGCGGTTTCGGTATGTGGCTACTGAAGGCTGTTGAGAACTTCCTAACTAAGATGGCCGTTCATGTTGTGTTGACTGCATGACTGCCAGCCATTAAGTGCCACTTTGTTCACTGCCGTTTTCTTTAACTGTATCTTATTAAACATTTTTCCAAAGGTTGGAAGTTCTGTAAGACCCCTTGTTTGGGGGTGTAGATAAAGGCTTATGAGCCCTGGTGCAGATTTCATGCTGGATCAATGACCACAATGATCGCCATTTTTGTAATCCTATCCTCTATCAATCTATACCCCTTAGACCATGTGCGTTGGATTTTGACACCTCTCCTTATTTCTTCTATGGTGAAATACCTTATTGGTGCCCTTAAGTCCCAGGGTCCAGGTGCTATTTCAGATTTTGTAGCTGTTCCCCTGGGGCCTATTTTCTCTGGTTTGTATCATAACCAGAACCTATTCCTCGCTCCATATGTAAGTGTAGACCCTAGACTCCATCTGCTGCTCCTCCTACTCCTTTACTTGACTGCATGTAGGCTTGTACCAAGCTCCTTCTACAAACTTTGAGATTCTTGTGGAATTGTTTATAAATAACCTTTTTTTATTTGACACTACCTGCATGTTGCGACGGCTGTCCTAGCCTGGCAAACTTTGCTGCTAAATGGCGTGCAATGCTTATGTGCCACGTTCTGGGTTGATTGCATTCGATGAAAGCTTTTGTGCCAGGTCCATTTTTAGCACCGTAACGCCCCGCACCCATTGCCTGAGAGACTGTGTGGCATTGCTGTATCAATGAGTCTGTTTAAATATGATCAAAACCACATCATGTGTTCATTTTTCGCTGCGGCGGTTTCAGGATAATGCTGGTTGCCATGCACCTGAAGGCCCATCGGTTAGGGTACCTGCCTTGCCTTTTACACTGGTCTATCCCCCCCCATCCGTAACGTCCCATGACCTGTGGTGCCCTAAGCTTTTTGCCTTCACACTGCCCAACATTCGCGGTGTTCTCTGATGTCCTTGGCCTTTTCATTGGATTCAGTTCCTGTACTATTTTCCTACTCATGGGTTTGGGGGAATGTAGTGAGTGTAGATAATGTCGAACCATTGGAGGTTGAGCTCTTTCTCTTTGGGAACACTGGTTCTTACATGTGTCTGGCCTGGTGCATGATGATGTCATTGCCTTTTTTTTTTTTTTTTTTAATTTATTTTCATCTTTTATTTTTCCAGGTGTATGCACTTTTAATATGCAGAATTTATATTTTTTACGTTCAAGAATGCTTCTCTGTGGGAGACACGTTTGATAACCTGTAGTTAAAGATATTATAAAGCAAAAATAAAAGTGCTAAAAACAAAACTGTCCGTGCTGTTTTAAATGCATGAGCGAGACATCCATATACTAAGGCCACTGGTTATTTACTGTAAAAGGGGCGCTATACCCTCAACTGTACATATACTGCCAACCATCAAAGGTTATCAAGCATTTAAATAGTAACCCTGAAACAGTCAGGCCCTATAGTAATATATAGTCTGAATGCTTGGTTTGACTACATTACAGAGGTCTATTTCCCTTTATATTTTTCATCTTAAATGTCTTCATAAGTAATAGCTGGTACTGCAGGTTAGCCTTGGCCAAAGCATTCATTATGGGCAACCGCTGAACCAAATCCCATGTTATATAGAACAGTGTCTGCCAAGGCAAGGAACATACAAGGAACTCAGTATGTTCTACAGCCTTTCATCATCCTACAGCGCTGCGGTCTAGGCTGTATTCTTCAATCTAGCTGTTCCTTGATGAATGTGCTTGAATTTAAATAGAAAAGCTCTCTGCTGGAGGCATGCCTTCAGGCTACACACACACACATGAGCATGTTTAAGTGTATAGTGTGTCATGGGTGTGTTGTGTAGTTAGGTGATCATCTTATCAGCCAAGCTGTAGACTTAAAGGGGTACTTAAAGGAACAGTAACACCAAAAAATGAAAGTGTATAAAAGTAATAACAATATAATGTACTGTTGCCCTGCATTGCTACAACTGGTGTGTTTGCCTCAGAAAGACTACTATAGTTTATATAATTAAGCTGCTGTGTAGCCATGGGGGCAGCCATTCAAAGGAGAAAAGGCACAGGTTACTTAGCAGATAACAGATAAACCCCCCCATTATATGGGGCTTATCTACTAGTTATCTGCTATGTAACCTGTGCCTTTTCTCCTTTTTTCCAGCTTGAATGGCTGCCCCCATGGCTACACAGCAGCTTATTTATATAGTAGCTTTTCTGTAGCAAAAACACCATTTTTTAGCAGAGCAACAGCACATGATATTTTAATTACTTTAAAACACTTTAATTTTTTGATGTTACTGTTCCTTTAATCCTGCTGCACTGCTCAACCAAACTTTACTCAACTGTTTCTGGACTGCAAATCCCAGAATAATGTAACATATAATAAGGTTGAGGCATGCTGGGAGCTGTAGTCCAGCAACATCAGGGTTGTATTCTTAAAGCAATATTGCACAACAGAACTTTTCCTAAACTTTTCACCAAATCTCCAGGGCCAATGGCTGCATTAAAATACAAACAATCCTCCAATCAGAATCCCAGCTGAGTTGGGAGCAATAAGCACAGTTTCCCAGCACTGAACAAGTCTGTTCTTTATCCCCATGTCTGATTCCTGTGCCATATAATGAAGGGAAAAATGACATAATTATCTCTATATGTAAGGTGCCAGCAAGATGCCTGATGTAGTGCTGGGAATCGGTGTTCTCATTGGTCACTTCTCTTGCATTTATAATAAGGTTTTTGCTTAGTAGAATGCTCATTGGTAAATTTCCTTGCATCTATAATTTATCTATAAGGAGAACAACCCCTTTAAATGGGCTTTAATGCTAGTGTTCGGTGCTACATTATCATTCCTGCCTCCTGCTCCGAATCAAGCACAGTTGCACCTTCTGATGCAGAGGAACCATGGAGCTACTAACCCTTCCAGACCAGGTGGCAGATGTGCCCTGTATCTATGGGTGCAGCTCACTTGTGCGTAAGATTAGGGTGCATGTCAAACGGCAAACACTGGAAATTCCGTCTGATTTGAGACCAAGTGCAGTTGTGTAAGACCCAATGCCCCATTGAGACTGCAATAATGATGGAATTCTGGGAAAAAAATGCTGCATTATGGGAAAAAATGTTGCTCTTGTGCTCAAAATTGCACTTTGCTCACTGCATTAGTTGTAAATGACCCTAAATTGGGTACTTAATACTCTGCCTTATGGTTTACTCTATCTAAAGCAAATGGTTATATGTCTGCAATACAAAGTGTTAGTGAAGCCATCTTGCCCTGCTGCTGGCATTTAGTTGCTTAAGTTGCTACCTATTATTATTTGTACCTATCCATACTGCTCTTCTGGGCTAAAGTTCCCCAGCAGTCCCTTCTTTCCACCCCATGAAAGGGAAACTATACCCCTAAACACTGTAGGTATCACATAATACAGCCCATATATAAAATGCTGTTTTATATAAATCTTTCCTGGGGAAAAATGCACTTTTCTAGTAGTGTGTGCCAATGTATAGTCCTAGAGAAGAAAATGCAATTTTAAAATGCATGTACTGTACATTGTGTTTACACATACACTTGCTATGTTAGAGCTGTATTATTTCCTGTCAGGTGATCTGTAAGGAAGCACACAGCCCATCACAAAATGGTGGCTCGATGTAAGGGAAAAAGGCCAATATTTACAGATATATGCCATTTGGTGAGATTTTGTGATAGCTCACTTATGATATAAATGAATTATCTGTTGGTTAAGTATTCATTCTGAAGGTATCTTTTCCTGGAAGCCACCTCACAATATAAACCAGTATAATGCCAGGTTTGTCCAGTGATTCAGGAGGAACTTCCAGCTCCCATGTAACCCCGGAGGGGAGGGGGGGGGGGGGGGGGGGGATACAGATTTAACTGTATGTGTAATAAAGGGGCTATTCTATGCAAGTAAATTCAATATATTTGTTTTTGCCCAGAGCCATGATCAATTGCTCCCTTCGTTTACAGCGAATGGGGGCTGCTTTATTTTTCCCTTTCATGCTTCAAGGATCAGGGCATCTGTTCTGCAACTCCCTGCAGTCCTCTGTCCGTCCTGGACTCCCACCATCCTCTGAGGCTGCCTCAATTACTGGGAGCTGCAGCTGAGAAGAGCGAGAGCGCCAGACTGACATGAGGTGAAGGTTTCTGTGACTGGAATTAATTGCCCTCATACACGGATATTTGTATTCTGCCGGTGAGTCTGTGAGCGCAGCGGATTCTCTCGGTGTCCGTGCGCAGCAACCTCTGCCGCCCTGAGTATCCGTGGCCGTGTAAACATAACACGTTAAGGGAAATGAGAAAATAACAAATCCCTGGTTTACGCTGAGCCCCCCTCCCCGGGCTCTGGCCGATCAGAGGTATAATCTCCTGAGAAAGGAATTACCGGCCCATGAACACCAATCTGATTAACCACTGCGAGCACAAATGACTTGTGACAAAGCTTTCACCGTTCTGGTAAAAAAACCAAAAAAACCAAAAAGGCAAATCAGGGCCCACGGGAGTGAGCCAACTCCCTGCCGGGCAGAGCTGTGGGGCAACGTGTAATGGGCTGGCAAAGGAACTGTCGCGATCACGCCACTCTCAGATGCACGTGACACCGCGACAGGAAAACAAAGGGTTACACTCAGTCACCTTACACACAGGTTAGACCAGGGGTAGGGAACCTATGGCTCGAGAGCCAGGTGTGGCTCTTGTGAAGGCTGCCAAATTTTTAATAAAAAAAAAAATAACGGGGGGCATGGCCTGCGCTCGGTGGATAGAAGACTTGTTCTAAGCCTTAGCATCTTCTATCCGCCAAGTGCAGGCCACGCCCTACTCCGCATCACATCCGCATCCGGCATCCTTACCGGGTTGCATTTGAACCAGGGCCCAGGGAACTGAGAGGGAGCAGAAACCTGTGACAGTTCACGCTTGAAATTAAAATAAAATGTGTCCTATATGTCTCTGTTGGGGCTACAAAGGGAAGCCAACTGTGCACTGTGCTAGGTAGCCCTCTAGTTATACCACTAACAAGCCATATTGAACAGCTAAGGATGACACCCACCCTACCTTGCCCCGCAGCATCTGCGGCCGAAGGGGCCTGAAGCCGCATCGTCCTCAACAAGGTAGCCGAGGCCCTGGCTTCAGCCTAGCTCCCGTCGGCCATTGTATGGCTCTCACGGAATTACATTTTAAAGTATGTGGTGTTTATGGCTCTCTTAGCCAAAAAGGTTCCCGACCCCTGGGTTAGACTAATGTCAAACACACCACCGCCCCAAATAACTATTCGCTGCCATCTATCACTAACAGGCGATAGAAACCTAATCTGAATATCTCCCTGCTCTCTGCAACAGGTACTATTCCCTAATACACAAATGTATCACCCACACACTCTCTCTCACTATAGTTAGGGTTAGCTTCTACTAATTCAACAAGCACTCTAGCAGCCAAAGGGTTAAATTACAGTCAAACACACTCCCCTGCTAGCAGTCAACTAGTCAATTAGCATTTACACAGACAACTTGCCCTCTACCCACAGACAAGCAGTTAATACATTTTAGGCCTAAATGTCATACAAGCACGTGAGTCTTAGAGCCAAAGGACATAACTTATTTAATTTTATATTTAATATTACAAGGGTAAACAGTGCGTTTACAAAGCTATTACAAAAAGAGACATACACATACAAACACTAAATAAAATAAAAGGGAATAAAACACAGAGAAACCCTATGTACGTTACCAGAGTTTGGAAACCTGAGCCCACACCCCAACAGAATTAGAACCCTACATATGAGCTGTCAGTACCTGGGTCTGTTGCCCTTTTATCCCCTGCTGGGACCCTCTCTCATTACCGTATGCATGAGGGGGGCGTGCCCAGGAACTTGTCCCTTGGGACCCCCTGTAGAGAGCTGCAGGCCAGTTGCTGTTTTATAATATTGGCACTTGCCCGTATCCAATATTATTATGAAAATATGGGCTTGCTTTAATCCATATGTGGGCTTGCTGTATGATACCAAACATGAGGGGTGTCTCCTGTTCCAGTCCCCCAGAAACTAGCCCTCCTAACTGGTGGGTATAGGCAGTCCCTGTTTGGTATCATTAGGAAGCATGGGACCTCCTCATAACCAATATATGATTTATGAGGATGTGAACCCTAAAGCAAAGGAGATATATATCCCCTTCTATAATCCATATTTTTTCCATAGCTGTTCCCCCCTGCCGTTATAGGTCCATAGCCCACTTTCTTTGATCAACAGATCAAAGAAACCAATTGCCCCAGCTTCATTGCACAAATGGCTGCCTCCGAATTGTCTGATAAGTTTGTTGCCTTCCACAGTCCCTTGTTGCATATTTAATTAATTAAGGGTCTCTTGTGGACCCAAAGCCAAATGTTGCCAGGTTTAACTCTGGGCATGCCAGAGAAATATTCTCCTGGCATGACAGGAACCCTGCCTCTTACTGCTCATTTGTTTATTTTAAAAAAATATGTTGCCATCTGTAGGACACCATCCCTAATTCATTATATTATATGAATAGCAGCTCCAGTTAAGGGGAGCAGAGAGACAGTTTTGATGTACAGGCTGGCCCGTAATCTGCGGGACCCTGCTGCCCACAACCTAAGTGTGCCCCATGTCCAGTCAGGCCCGCATTTGTGGTGAGGCCTAGAGTGGCATGCCGTCCCGCCGCACCAAAATCTTGAAATTATGCTCCTATACAGAGCAATGGAGCCCTCTCCCCACTGCTCCTTGTGCGAGTGTAAACTTCTGTGCACTCGCGTGGGGAGGGCGGGGTGCTGTTCGCACATGCGCGTTTGCTGGGGATGCAAGAATGGGGGTGGCCTTGGGGTGCCCGGATTAGAAATCCGGTGCTGCATCCAGTGGCATCTAGTTATAGATATGTGCCTGCCCCAGCCCTTTCGTGATGTCAGAGATGGGGCGGGTGCAGGTATAGTGCAGGTTTTAAGGGGCAAGGTCAGGCGTGGGTGCAACAGACCTGATTTATGAGCAGAGGCCACAAGGACCCCGCTCCTACGACAGCAAAAATCTAGGGAAGGGGCTTTTGACAGCTATTTGAATCACCCAATCCCCAGTGGTGGCGATCGCACTGGAGGAGGAGCAGCTATGGTGGCAGGGGTGAAAGGTGGACTGAGATGGTGTGTGAGGAGCGTGATCGGGCCATGTGGCCTAAGGGTGCAGATTGTTTAAATCCAGCACTGCGGGTCAATAACTATAAAGAAATACGGGGCTCTTAAAACTTAAAGAGCCAAAATTCTGATTGTGGCCCCCCCCCCGATGCTGAAAAGTTAAGCAGGAGGAGAGGTGGCTTCAAAAAGGCCACCTTAGGCGGCACAGGGGCCAGGCCAGAGTGTCATTTCATACAATTATATTTTTGACAATTCGGTGCCTTCTATTTTGTGGTAACAGATAAATGCCCGCCAGAAAATACAATTCCACACGCATAAACAAAAAGTGATTCTAATGTTTACTTCACATAGAGGGACCATTATTTCCAGGCACATGGAAGCATTCATTCCGATGTTTCTTTCATTCCAATCCCTCCGTTGCATGCCGATGTGAATAGCCTGGAAATGGAGGCCATGCCTGTGCATAAATGGCTTTGATCTATATGTTACCATTCCCACTCATGCCCAAGTCTGTGTACAACCATGAAAAAAGTATTTAAAAACCAGCGGCGTCGAGCACGCCATCCGCATGCTGTTTTATATCTCGGAGCCGGCGCTCTCTCTCCGGAAAATGAGACTCTTTATGCATTAAACCGTCCCTGGTGCGCAGGCGGTAAATCTTGCAGCAGTCAGACATACCTTTGATACATGGCTCTCATAAATTAGTCAGCCCATTATTGTCACTTAATAAAATCCTTAGCGGTAATTTTCATTATCCTAATGTATGCACGACTGGGAGGGAAAAGGAGCGGCAGCCTCTCTGCCCAGAATGGATCTGACTATCAGACCCTGGAGAAGCCGAATGAATGGATCTGAGGCTAATGTGCTCCGACATGGAATGTGAGCAGATGCAGATTTATCACGCTGAGAGATAAGCATCTACTAATCCAACAAGGGTTCTCATTAGGATTTCAGCCCCTCCATCTCCTACTTGTGCAGCCCCAGATTAACTGAATGAGGCTCATGTGCACCAGCATGTCATTTAGGCTTAAGTCACATGGGCCTGTGTTATTCACAAGTCGGGAATCAGCTCCTACGCTCCAGTCGCTTTTGGACATGCCACCCGGAATGCATTTTGGGGCCATAAGTATGAATTTTAGCTCCAAAATACGCTGTATGTCTGGACCTGGGCTAAAGCAGTGGAGCATAGGGGCTGATTCTCGCCGTGTTTTTTTCTGCAGGCCAAGAATCAGCCCTGAATGGTTGTAGCCTTAAGCCAGATAGAAGTCGCAGATGGAAAGCCCTTTGCATCACTTTGTTTTCCTTCGGCAGGTAACTTCATGCGACTTTGGATACG
Source organism: Xenopus tropicalis (assembly GCF_000004195.4). Classification (NCBI taxonomy): domain Eukaryota; kingdom Metazoa; phylum Chordata; class Amphibia; order Anura; family Pipidae; genus Xenopus; species Xenopus tropicalis. Next base: position 22,855,752 of record NC_030685.2, read on the forward strand.
AATCGATGCAAAAGGCTTTCCACCGGGGACTTCTATTGTTGCCAGTGGAAAGCCTTTTCAGAGCAATTACATGCCCGCCATAGCAGCGATCTATCACGGGCAAATAACTCACTCTGTGGGTTCCTAACCTTATCCACAGGGCTATAAATAAACAGGGCTGATGGTCATAGAAGCAAACTGGCCTTTCACATTTGTGCAATATCTGGACTTGTGTGTGCCGCCACCTTTCCACTTTCCGCATACATTACCGAACGTTATTTTCTGCTTTGTGTGTGGGTTAGTGCCAAGCGATAGTGATAAGACAGATAAGCAAGGGCAGGCCAAACAAAAGCACAGGACCTTTAAACGATGTCATGTAAAGGTGGCCATACACAGGCTGATGTAGCTGCCGATATTGGTCCCTTAAACCAATTCGGCAGCTTATTGGCCCATGTAGGGGCAGCAACGAAGGGCCTGAAATCAGCCAGATATCGATCGGGAAGGTTAAAAAATTCAGTCAGATCGAGGACTGCATAGGCTCGTTGATGTGGTCCCGAACCGACTGCACACATTACCGACTGCGCCCATTCGGTTGTTTGGCCCCAGGGCGAATAAGCCTAAATTCTCCCCATATCACCCACCCGTAGGTACCTTTACAAACGGGTGCGTGGAACAGGAAATATAGCAATTTGTAAACCAATGTATAGAACTGATTACGCAAAAGGGAACAGTGATCTGCTTCCCCTTGCCCCAAGGTGGGCAGCCAAACACTTTGGGAACAGTTTCCTTTAAATCAGAATGAAATAAATACACCTTGCTTAATGAAGCCATTCTCTGCATTATCGGGTAAATAATTGAGCTGCCTACTAACCTGAGGGCAGATATCTCCGTATGGAATAGAGATGTAGCGAACTGTTCGCCAGCGAACTAATTCGCGCGAACATCGGGTGTTCGCAAGTCCGCAAATTCGCGAACTTTTCGTGATGTTCGCAATTTGGGTTCGCCGGCACCAAAAAATCGCAAAACTTACGATAACGGTACGAATGCTCCGAAAAAGTCGCAAAACTTACGATAACGGTACGAATGCTCCGAAAAAGTCGCAAAACTTACGATAACGTTACGAAAGCTCAGAAAAAGTCGCAAAACTTACGATAACGTTACGAAAGCTCCGAAAAAGTCGCAAAACTTACGATAACGGTACGAATGCTCCGAAAAAGTCGCAAAACTTACGATAACGGTACGAATGCTCCGAAAAAGTCGCAAAACTTACGATAACGTTACGAAAGATCCGAAAAAGTCGCAAAACTTACGATAACGGTACGAAAGCTCCGAAAAAGTCGCAAAACTTACGATAACTTTACGAAAGCGGCGGAAAATACGAAAAAGTCGCAAAATTACCGATCATTTCGAAAAACAGCGTGTGTCAATTTTTCAGAGGTTTTTGCCCTTGATCCCCCTCCTGCATGCCACTGTCCAGGTCGTGGCACCCTTTAAACAACTTTAAAATCACTTTTCTGGGCAGAAATGGGTTTTCTAGGTTTTAAAGTTCGCCTTCCCATTAAAGTCTATGGGGTTCGCAAAGTTCGCGAATATTCGCAATTTTCGGCGGAAGTTCGCGAACAGGTTCGCGAACTTTTTTTTTGAGGTTCGCTACATCCCTAGTATGGAATGCAGGGGAGCCAAGTCTGCTGCTGCCCTGAGTGATAGCATTGGATTTCTTGATGGTCGTCAGTAAATGTGTCCCACGTACTTGGCACAAAGAGCCAAGGTTTGGGCAGTATTCCCGCTCTCCCTCTCTGGAGTAGGGATTTGCCAGTTTTGGCACAATCAGATGTGCGAAATTCAAAGTTCATTTTAAGAATGAATTTATTTGCCATGAACGTGAGATTAAAAAGGGCTTAGTTCCATTCAAATAACAATGGGGCACTATACACCTATATGCAGCTTTTCTTTTAAAGCATGCTTATGCTGGAAATCTATTTTACGTATAGGATCTATTATCCAGAATGCTTGGGACCTGGGGTTTTCCAGATAACGAATCTTCTGTAATTTAGCTTACCATATCTTAGGGCAGGGATCCCCAACCTTTTTTAACCGTGAGCCACATTCAAATGCAAAAAGTGTTGGAGAGCAACACAAGCATGCAAATATGTCCTGGGGGTGCAAATAAGAGCTAATATTGGCTATCTGGTAGCCCATATGTGGACTGACAGCCTACAGGAGGCACTGTTTGGCTTTACACTGGGTTTTATGCAACCAAAACTTGCCTTCAAGCCAGAATTTTTAAAATGAGCACCTACTTTGAGGCCTTGGGGAGCAACATCCGTGGGGTTGGGGAGCAACATGTTGCTCATGAACCACTGGTTGGGGATCCCTGTCTTAGGGCTTAAAATCATTTAGGACAAAAAAAATGCACAGAGCTACTTAGTAGCAGCTACTAAATGCCAGAAAATCCCCTGCCATAGACAATACTGAGAATTGCCTTTGCTAAAACACACATAGAGACAATTATCAGTAAATAATCAGCATTGTCTGTTTTAGTAGCCGTGGCAAGTAGCTGCTACTAGTAGCTCTGTGTGTCTTCACCCTTAAACATTAAGGGGGTATTTACTAACCTGCCAATCATGAAAAAGTCAGGGGGCATTGGGGTTGCTGGAAAAAAGTCTTCACTCCTTTGAGACTTATTATGCGTTTTTTCCCCAACAAAAGATGAATCCAAAAACTCTCCACCTAAAACCTGCCGTGGTCCTATAGAAGTCAATGGCAGATGTCCCTTCCTTTCTCTGGAAAATTTTTCTTTGCTTCGAACTTTTCGAGCTCTTCAGATTTTTGACGCTGGTTTTTGTTTGACAAAAGTCACAGTTATTGTGCGACAAGTCTAAAAAGTTGTGCTTTTCGCAGATAATTGTCATGCATGGAAACGAGTTTATTCGTCGGTTCGAAAAAAAAGAAAACAAGATAAATTCAAGTTGTATTTTTATATATTGTTTTTATGCTTGTGACCTCCGTCAATGTTTCAATTGAGATGAAGAGCTCTGTATAAACAACCCCATCTGTTTTCCATCCTTTGTCCTTTAGGGAGGGGAGTTTATTTGCATGGAGAATCCGATTGGCTGCCTCACAAGAACCAGGAAGTTGCATACTTTTAGTCTTGCTGTGTGCCCTGTTTAGTTTAAGCAGTAACACGCACATATATCGTAATGAAAACAATAGGCAAAAATAAGCATACACCCTATTCATTGCACTCATGTTGAATAAGGGGGTATCCTACCCCTCCAAATACCCAGATACAGCAAGGATCGAACTGGCACCTGGCAGGATACTAAACAACAGGCATATATTAACCAGTTATGGAAAGGCAGCCATTGATCTAATTGTTCTATTGACAACATAAAGGCTAAATTGCCCCTATATTCTGTGTTTTTAGCTCAGTAATGTTTATATATTTTATTGCTTGGTGTCTTTGAGTTCAGTCCAGTTGAAAAGCAGTTCATATATAACGTTTAATTAAACATACAAATGGCAGTTCCTAGAAAACACACCATTGTACAACATTCAGGAAACTGTAATTATGCCTTGATAAAAGTCTGAGTAAATTCACATAATGGCCACAACAAGTTCATGTGGAGAGTAGAAACGTGGCCCTGTAGGCAGTCTATTGAAGTGAAAAACTGGAGAAATACGCCCCCCAACATTTAGCTGGGGGGGGGGGGCGGGGTGAGTCATTGACTCTACTACCTCTGTAAGGAGGAAGGAGAACCTATACAATGCCTCAGGAGTAAACCCAGGCATTCATGAGTCTAACTGGACTGGACTGGGATTCAAAATAGGCAATCAATAAACACTTGTGTTGCCATGGAGAGGAACACATGAAAATGGACCACCGTGCCAATGCAAGTGGATTGCCCATAGGTACAGTGCCTTAGGATCTTGACGAATATAAACAGGAATGCACAAGCTGCAGTCCTCATTCTGTTGTATATAGTTAACCTATACTTAAACTGCAGGTCGGGTGAAATAGGGGTGTGGTCAAGGTGTAACAGGGCGTGGTCAGATGTTAACAGGGAATGGTAAAAAATCTCCCAAGAGGTTGACATCTCCAAACAAATCCTATCAGAGGATGGTGCCTGTCACAAGTTGAAAGGAAAGTCTGCCCAAAAACAGTTTATTGCATTATGGAAGCAAATAGAATAAACTTTCCATTATCTATTCATTACACATTTTCCATGAATTTAAAGTTATTCTCAAATGTAATTGCATTTTCTGTATCTCTCTCTTATAATTCCTTTTAACAATGCAGGGGTTGGACCAAAGCCCATGGAACCCGCAGATGTAGTATCTCTAGTAGCAAGTCAGGTTGTCAGCCATAATTCCTGCATGTCCCACCCCCCAGGTGACATCATGGCCCATTTCCCGCTCTCTTTTGTGATGTATACATCATGCCCCCTACTGTCTCTGACATCACCAGAGGGGGGCGGGATGGGTGTGGATCCATTAAATATTTAGAAAACTTGGGCTGGGATCTGATAGAGGTCATTGCTTATTCTCCATTGTATCGGTAGTCAGCCGTCCTCCAGCCAAGACTCTAGCTACCATAATGCCTTGCATGTTCTGTGATAACCAGACCTGAGAAAAAGAATACCTGAAGAGATCAAGGTAGGGTTGCTGCCTGTCCGGTTTTGGCCCACACAGTCCAGGTCAAAACTGCCTGTCTAGGTTTCCTTATGAGAAGAAGAATAACCAAAGAGATCAAGAAGAAGACCTGAGAAGAATAACCCAGGTAACCTCTCAGGAGAAGAAGAATAACCAAAGAGATCAAGGTAGGGTTGGCCCAGACAGCCTGATTTTCGGAAGGGCTGTCTGGGTCAAAACTGCCTGTCTGGGTTTCCTAATTAAAAAAAAAATTGACGAGGTGATCGGCCAATCACCATGTCATAGCCCCGCCCTGTGATGTCACCAGTCCACCCACATGACATCATGTCACTGCCCAAAGTTAAGTCTGCCAAAAAGTGTCAACCCTAGTGCAAGGCATTGTGGGAACTGGCTTTGTTAGAGGAGAGCTGATCTCTGATACAGTGGTTCAGACTGAGAAGCAAAGGGCACACAGAAACTGCTCTCCATTGCAATTTCATAACCTTAAAACTATTCGTAATTAATATATATATATTGAAAAGCCAAGAATTCAATATTTATATTTTGCAAAGAAAATAAAAATGTTCATTTTAGAGGTTTCTGCTGTATGGTCACTGGCTGCCACTCTATGAACAGCATATCCGAGGGCAAGGCTTGTAAATCAAGGTGCTTCCGATCCTGGGGTACCACTTGCTTCTCAGACCCGACTACCCCGCGTATGGCCTTGTTCTGCTGTAGGAATAATCCATGCCTCCCATAGGTCAGACTGTATTGCTGAGAGTTGGTGTGGGCTGTTTTAGACGGTTCCTGAAGCCGCTGCTCTTCCAAAGCATCTGGAAACCCAAGTCAGTGATCAATAAGAATTGATTTCCCCGAGAACCTAGGGAGCGCGTTTAATAATCTCGTTTAGAGCTTGTAAAAAAATATTTGATTTAAAGGCCAGAAGAGATGAGGCTGGGAAGGGAAAAAAAATATCAAACCTGAAAAGAACCTACGTTCAAAGAGTCTGGACCTTGAAAGGAAGCTGGGATGGAAAATCAGAAAATATGTTGTGCTCGCTGTGAAATATTGAATAGGTTAGAAATATACTGTGATAGCGAGCCTCAGTGTGAGTCTGACGCAAGTGAATACGCCAGCCTCCTCTCAGGGGGCTTATACAGGCCAGAGAGGCAATAAAAGTGCACAAAGTTTTCAGCAGGTCTGGTTATTAGTGGAGAATAATGAAGATTTAGGGAGGCTTGACCTCTTCAAAAGTAAATCAGCCGCTGTTTGTTACTGTATAAGTATTATAATGGAAAGCCTTTTTTTAGAAGCCCCCCTAAGCAAAAATTGCACCCCCCCGATCTAGTAAACTATAGCAACCAAGCTCAAAAGAGCACTCTGATCAATTTTATATTTGTTTTGAGGGTTTATTTTTCCTTTTTGTACCTAGACAATCTGTGTTGGGAAATATGGTCCCAAATTTTTTTGGGGGGTCTCCTACACATAAAGAAGATAACATGGGCATCTATATCTGATAGGGACCTTACGCTCCACTGAGCAGGGGCTAATGGGAATGGTGAAGGCCCTGCAGCGTGTCAGTGCTATATACAGTACATAAAGATAATTCTAATTCTAATAATAAAGTTATAATTAGGCTGATGTAGCAGATGCCAGAGTTAATGATGTATGTAATGGTATGGCTACCCCCATTGCAGTAAGTAATACATGCAGCTTTGACGCGCTTGATGTAAAATGACCTAAATGTTCTCAGTGCCAAGTTCTTTGTTGCTCTGGGAGTAGTAAGGCAGGCAGATAACCCCTAGGGTTGCCACCTTTTAAAGTTATATTTACCGACTGGCCAGAGGGCAGTGCCAAAAGGGGTGGACTATGGCGTAAATCGGGCATGACAAGAAGACAATGATGTAAAAAGTGGCAGGGCTATGTGATGGAGTGCTAGAGGGTGGATCAAGGGGAGATTGAGAAAGAGAAAAGGTAGGATTGGGGGGGGGGGGGGGGCAAGGGCTTAGGTGGGCAGGCCAGGGGATTAATTTGAGGCTATAACAAATTTGCCACCAACTATATTGCCGGTAAGTTTGTAATACCGTGATGTAATGGGGAGAAGTATGGGCAGATCAGGGAAGGGCTAGGGAGATGTATGTAGATCTATCATCAACCCTTATGTCAACTCTGCCGTGCCATGCTGCCTGCTATCAGGGCTGCTTTAATAAAGGGGCAAAAGGGGAATCTGCCCAGGGCCGACTGTGCCAAAATGTCTTTATTTTTTAAATGTAATTCTTTTCCCCTTTCTCCCTACTCCCCTTTCCACCACCGGTGCCCTCCTTACCCTGGCCATGTTGACTCTTCTGAGAAAATCTAACATGGCAGTGTGTCCCACTGTGGATTTAAAATGGCTGCTGCTATCTAACAAACAAAAGGAGCTTCTATGGCTGTTTACTGAAATATGGTAAAACATTCTGCAGAATAGACATAGCGTTCTTGCTTGCACTATTGTGACTAATCTTCTTCTAAGTAGGGATGGGCGATGTGCTGAATAACAATAAATTTGTAACCTCTAAGAGCAATAGTTTTTTGGCTGCCAGTGTAAGTCACCCTCATTTGACAGCAGAAAGAGGCACAAGAATGAAAAAAAAAGGATATAATTAGAGCATTCTATAATGGAGTGGCTAAATATTATCTGAAGAAAGCGACGCCACAGTGGTGGCCGCAGATTACTGACAGGCAACTGTAGTGCCGCATCACAACCAAGCGGCCAACTTTAACTTAAAACAGAGCAGCCCATTGGGAATTTACCCGACGGACAGATTGCCAGTCTGGGCCTGTCTGGAGTTAATGGAGTACCTATTGGTCATTTTCTAGTGATCTTTCTGAATTTTCTGGGATAAATGGAGTGCTCATTGACCATTATACCGGCACAGCTGGGGTTTATAGCCTGATTATTCATTTTCTGTAGTAATTATACTAGCACCTCTAGGGTTAATATGCCGTTATATCCATTTTACTTAGGGTAAGCCTGGGCAAGCCTGGGGTTAATATGCTCGTTATCCATTTTGTGTAATAATTATACATCTGGTTTATGTTTTGTTAAAATGGGTGTTGTATTTAGGGGGTCTGGACAAAGTGGGAATGGTTAAATAGGTGCGACACAATAATAGAGGCCTGTCTATTGGATCTATGACCAGGTTGTACCATAACGGCCCTGCCTGCTATCGTTAAGTACAGGGGAATGGGGCTGGTTTGCATACACCATTTTGCATTTCTAGCCAAGTTCTTTATTGAGGGTTACTGCCTATATTTTAACAATTAAGCTTTTCTTTGTCAGTGATTTTACAAGTGACGGAGCACGACCATGTGCAGGGCTGCCTGTTTGCAAAGAGAAATAATGCATAGAAATACTATAGCTGGGGTATATGTGGGTCATGATACATCTCAGCTATGCACACTGAGAGGCTTACACTACCCTTTGTTGTGTATATATACAGTATATATATATTGACATACAGATATATGAAGGTAAGTATGCGGAAAAAGAGCTCATTATGGTACTGCGAATACAAGGAAATGACAGGCACAATCAATATATATCATACCTGGAATAAAATGTCAGCAGAAAGCTCTGTGGGAATGCTCTTTACATACTATACTCAATAAAACTTACTAATGCATCATCATTAAGGGACCCAATGGAATTCCTACCAGTGAGAAAGCCATTGCCTGACCCAAGCATCCCTACCCAGCACTGAACTTCACCTTACGTCAATCACACTCTTCATAACTCATTCATACTCACACATTCTTATTCCCCTATCATCCTCAGCAGAACTCAAACTACATCTCCGATCATACTTGGTCATAGTCTCCACCTACAACTACCCACTTTCTTGCCCATATTCCCCAACTTCATCTCCAATTATCCTTCATCATATTCTTAAGCAGCTACTCTGATCATCCTTGACTATATTCTACCATTTCAACTCCCATCATCCTTAGCAGTGCTGTTGTACTGTTACCAAACTACAAATTCTGCTACTGAGAGGAGACTTTGGAACTTTTGGGACCTTTAGGAAAAGGTGTGGGGTGAGTATGATCAGTAGTTGCTGTACTAAGGCAGGGGATAGAATGATTGTGCACAAAGCTCTTTAGATCAACAGTATCCCTGTGCATATATTTATTTCTACACTGTTTCTTTAAAGGGGCTGTAAACCCAATCATACACTGTCCCACTGCGCCCCCTAGTTTTGCTATAGAAGTTGTCAAAAAACTTAATTATAGATGCAAGAAAATTTACCAATGAGAATTCTACTGACCAAAAACCTCACTATAAATGCAAGAGAATTGACCAATAAGAACAATGATTCCCAGCACTGTGTCAGGCATCTTGCTGGTACCTTACATATAGAGATAATGATGTCATTTGGACTTCATTATATGACACAGGAATCATGGGATTCTCATTGAAGGATTTTTTGCATTTCAAAGCAGTTGCTGGCCCTGGGATTTATAGTCCAGCAAGAATTGAATAAAGTTTGGTTGAGAAGTGCAGTGCAGCAGGGTTTAAAACCCCCTTAATTGCCAAGCAACAAGATTTTCCTTAGTGGTGGTTAATTGTGGGGGCAAATTCCTTCTGAGGACTGCCATCGCTATTTCAGTACCAGGTGGAGGCTGCATGGTGGCAGTGCTGGACTCCTAGGTTGAATTGAGTCTGTATGTTCTCCCTGTGTTTGGGTGGGTTTTCTCTAGTTATCTTGGTTTCTCCCAAACTCCAACCCCCAGGCAGGTTCCTTGGCTCCTGATACTGTACTTTTCCTCTACATACAAATGCTACCTTTGTGGCCCTGTGAGTTGTCAAGTCCTGTGTTTATGTACTTAGCCAGGACGTACATAAAAGCAGTTGGAAGCACCCGCTGTTATTCTAAGGAAAAACACATTGCTGGGGGAAAACATGGCTTTCACATCTATACAGTCAATTCTTTGCACTTCCCTTAGTAAATGAGCCTTTAGTTGGCGTTCAGTAATATAAAAGCTCAGAATTAGTGATGGGGGAAATGTCTCGCCAGGCATGGATTTGCGGCAAATTTCCGTTTTGCCATTGGCGGTTTGTTTCGCGAAATGGATGAAAAAATTTGCCGCAGAAAAATTCACCAAAAATTGTTGCCGGCGTCAAAAAAGAATAGTCGCGGGCGACAAAATAATAGCCGTGCGACTAAATAATAGCCGTGTGACAAAATAATAGCCGCGGGCGACGAAACAATAGCCGTGTGACAAAATAATAGCCGCGGGCGAAGAAATAATAGTCGTACGACAAAATAATAGCCGCAGGCGACGGAAAAATAGCTGCGGACGACAATTTTTTTTTGTCGCACGACATTTTCGCCGCTTCACGAATTTTTCGCCATTTCGCGGATCTTTTGAAAGATTTGCGAATTTTTCGGCGAAGTGAAACGGAACAGATTCGCTCATCACTACTCAGAATACATCTCAAGAGAAGTGCAGTATGCCTGGGGGCCACTAGGGGTCTGCGTCCCACTACAGAAAGAAAGCAGCTAATGCAGATACCCATATGCTGAATATTGTAAGGCCCATGTAAAGATACATAAAGGGTCCTTTAGGTCATTGTAAATGCAGATCTGATTGGGGGCTGGTGTAGAATACATGGGATATATGCACCACATTACCAAAAAGAAAGAATAATATTAAATGGGGTATTGATGGAGATGGGGAGCCTTGATTTAGAGCAAAGGAGAAGGAAAGGCTAATAAAGAGTTAATCCCAAGCTGCAGGCATACCTTCAGTTCTCTCAATAGTGCCCTTAAGTCTCCCCGTATTTCACCTGTTCAGATGATCAGAAGCCAAACAGGAAGAAAACACACTGAGCTGTGTAAAGAAAGTTCCCATAATGCCTCACTCCTGCACAGAGACCCAGACCAAATGTACATGCTCAGTTAGACTATGAGTCAGCTTCCTGCTGATTGGATCCACATTCCTAAGGGGGGGGGGGTGAGTTCTTAGCCTTCTTGAGGGAGGGGGGAGCAGGAGAGGTGAGATAGCAGAGAGCTGCGTGTCTCTGGCACAGGAATTACAGACACAACAAATCTTTTGACAGAGTAGTCAGTGCAGCATTTCTGTGAGTGCTTATGGCTGTATTTACATAGACCTTTCTGATAAAGCTTACTTACAGTAGTTTTTACCTTTCTTTCTCCTTTAAAGGGGTTGTTTGCCTTTAAATGAACTGTGCTTTGAGCTCTTGCGTATTACTTTAGTGCATTTAAATCCACAGCTTCCATATTTATCTAGTAGCTGACTGAATCAAAAATGTACCCATATCATCATCATCATCCATGGGTATTAATGGGATTTTCCTATAATATCATAATTAAATCTCGCTCTCCTTGGCTGAACAAGGGGCTTTTCTGGGTTGGGTGGGCGGAGGAATAGAACTCAAGTTGTAATCAGACGCTGCTCAATTCTTGATTCCCCTCATCCCATATTTAATTAAGCCTGACATATAAACATATAGACAGCAAAGAACGTAGCTTATCTTCCCTGCCAATTATTATTTGTTCCCTTCACTGTTTGCCAGGTTTAAAGAACGTTTTCTGGCTGCTGCGGGAGCAGGGATAAGCATCAGTAGAGGAATAGATCCATTTATCCATGCACCAGCTAATGGAATGGTTCCCAACTCATATAGCCCCTGCCCTACAGACTGCAGTATCAGCAATTCTATTTGTCCTACACAGATGGCGCTGTTGCTATTGCTGTCTACAGTGCTGAATTTATTGCTTATTATTGCCTTTCCCCTTGCAGTGGCTGCCCCGGTAGACATGCCTATAACATGATTTCTCTATTACTGCAAATAACAGATTGAATGACAAGTCTGCACCCCAAGAGCTTCTGCTATACCTGAGATCTTCATTTGCCTACATATAGTCCTGTGTTTTATAAAGTGCACATGAAAAGGCAACTAATGTTCTCACATGGGGATAGGATGCTGGAAGACCCTGCCTATATGGTATTTGGGTCACAGAGCCAAGTGGGTTTTGAGCGGTTGTTTTGTTTGTCCCTAGGGCCTTGACACACATGGTGTTTTGATGGGCCAATGGAATGGAAACTGCAGATAATGAATATGCTAAGGAGACCAGGGACATTCTGAGAAGAAAATATGGTTTATATTATAAGATAGGTCATAAATAACCGGGCCAGGATTAGGGGTGGGCAGTAAAGAAATCTGCATAGGGAACACTCATATTAAAAAAATGGAGGGGGGCAATTTTGTAGTGTAGTGCCCAAACCTAATACCAGCTCCATGTTGCTCCTCAGGCTTCCTAAACAGGTGGGTCTACATCTGTCATTAACTCTGCCGAGTAATGGAGTAGTAGTACCCCTCAGGGGGCAAACACATGCCCATTCTTGCAGTGGGTACCAGAGGTACTTGGGCCAACTTGGGCAAAACTTCTTAGCAAGGGTTATCATGCACAGAACCCTATGTACAGAGTGAAGTTACTCTAAATCCCTGCGAGCCGAGGTACAGGATGAGCAGAGATGGAATAACTGGTAGTTACTTGGGGCCCCACTTTTGGAGAAACATACAGAAATGTAATTTAGGGGTAACTGCCCTGGGACCCCAATGTACCAGGATACCCATAGAACAGCAGATGTAAGTAGGAGTGAGGGACAACAGGTAAGGCAAAATGGAGCCAGTAGGGCAAGATGTCAACAATAGGGTAAAATGTAGAATGTAGAGCATTGGAACCAGAATGGCACTGCGCCCCCTAGTTTTGCTATAGAATTTGTTGAAAAACGTAATTATAGATGCAAGAAAATTTACCAATGAGCATTATACTGACCAAAAACCTCATTATAAATGCAAGAGAAGTGACCAATGAGAACACTGATTCCCAGCACTACGTCAGGCATCTTGCTGGTATCATACATATAGAGATAATTATGTTATTTGTTTTCTTCATAATATGGCACAGGAATCAGACATGGGGATAAAGGACAGACTTGTTCAGTGCTGGGAAACTGTGCTTATTGCTCCCAACTCCAATTGCAGGAACAAAGAACAGGGAGCCTTATTTACACAGATCAGCTGGGATTCTCATTGGAGGATTTTATGCATTTTAATGCAGTTGCTGGCTGTGGGGATGTGGTGAAAAGTTTTGGAAAAGTTCTTTTGTACAATATTGCTTTAAGAATACAACCCTGATGTTGCTGAACTACAGTTCCCAACATGCCTCAACCTTCATTATATGTTACATTATTCTGGGGGTTTTAGTCCATCAACAGTTGAGCGTTTGGTTGAGCAGTGCAGTGCAGCAGGGTTTACATCCCCTTTAACAGTAGAGCAAGATTGAGACACCAACGCAAGATTGCAAGACAGGAGGGAAGGGTTAAGATGAAGACAGGAGGGCAGAAAGGTGACATTACTACAATGTGACAGAGCTAGCAACAGTATGACAAGCTGTTGACAGTAGGGCAAGATGTAAATATTAGGGCTAGATGGAGACAGGAGGGTAAGATGAATAAAGTAGGATAAGATGGAGATAATTGTACAAGATTATGACACTTTGGCAAGATGATGATAGTTGAGCAAGTTGGCAACAGAATGACAAAATGATGACAGTACAACAAAATGGCCAAAGTAGTACAGGATGATAGCAGGGCAGGCTAGTGATAGTAGGGCAAGATGGCAACAGTAGGGCAAGTTGATAACAATAGTACAGAATGGCAGCAGTTGGGCAAGGCAACTCTGGTAGATCAAGAGTGACATTTGCTCAAGTAACGCTTCAGATTAATAGGTTTAACCTGTCTGGAATAAGTAGTCACTAAACTTCCATTTCCAGTGGCCTTCAGCCTCGACCCCACCTCAGTCAGGGGATTGGATAAGCAGCCTCCTGCTGTTACTATAGAAAGTAGCACAGTACTATAAAACCCACACAAAGATTACACAAAGGGCATGGGTGTATGATGACAGTATAGCTTTAACTAACACAATCTAACAATTTTGTGTGAAGCTGCTGCCGCCTGGCTCCACACAGCACACAAGCGCAGCGTCTCCCCACAAAAGCTTTCAGTGAGGCGTCTGAGGACAATGCACAAAAGCCGATTCAGACAAACAAAAGGAGGTTGGAATTGCGGGATGACCTGATTCAATCTCTACCTGCTTTATATCTGCTGTAATATTCAGGAGAGACACCGTGTTATTTTATTCACTCAGCTCAAAAGGGAGAGGCAGAAAAGGAGGCTTTTCAAAAAAAAAGACAACACAAAGTTCTGACAGGTATAATATTCATTTGTAAAGAGAAAATATAACCTATTTAGGGGTATTGTTGGTTTTCCATTCTCACTATTGTAGCTAAAATTGATCCTGGCACATTACTGAACAATGCTGCTGTTATGCACTGGAACATTTGGCACCCAATGAAGAGACTAGCTCAGCCAGTAGCTCAGCCAGTAGATGCCTGTGTTCAACAAAGCCCTCATGGGGCCCTGACATTCAGGCGCTACACCTCTGGAGATCTGACCCACCTCTGGCGACCAGAAGAAAACAGCAGCTGCAAGGAAAGGATAAACCAGAAGGGGAGTGGGGGGCAGATAAAAAGTCAACACAGGTAAGATAAGTACGAATTCATAGTAAGGCCAAGACCCAACACTCTTAGTAGGCATTGTAAGCAGAATCCATAGATCATAGTCAGAAACTATGGCCACCTGTGCCATACATTACAGAACTAAATTGTTTTTCGTGGCACCTGCAAAGACTGGCTCTTCTATACTTGTACAGGTATCGGACCCCCTGGAAACCCATTATCCAAAAAGTTCCAAATTACGGAAAGGCCATCTCCCATAGACTCCATTTTAATCAAATAATTCACATTTTTAAAAATGATTTCCTTTTTCTCTGTAATAATAAAACAGTACCTGTACTTGATCCCAACTAAGGTATAATTAATCCTTATTGGAGGCAAAACAATCCTATTCGGTTTAATTACTTTTTTAATAATGTTTTTAGCAGACTTTAGGTAGGAGATCTGAATTACAGAAAGATCCCTTATCCGGAAAACCCCAGGTCCCAAGCATTCTGGATAATGGGTCCCATACCTGTACCACCTGCATTGGCAGGACCTGGCAGGATCTATTACTTTCTAAAGCTTACGCAGGCAAATTTAAGTTGATTTGAAGGGCTTATCTGCCCTTGAATGGGGACCCCCAACAGGACTCCCTGACGGATATCTGGCTACAAATTGGCCAAGTGTTGATTGGACAGGTTTGATTTTCCGGTTGGATTGTGGACCGCAACAGCTCACTGATGTGGTTCAAGGTCTGACAGCTCCTATACCTGACACTGTAATTCAATCACTTGGCCCTAGGGCCAAACAATCGAATTAGCCCAATATCTCCCACCTTATGTGGGCATATCAGGAGAAAGATCCGTTTGTTTGGTGACCTTGGCAACAGCACCCCATACCTGATAGAAAATGCAATTTTCCCCTTTCCTCTCTGAATTTCTGTAGGCAAAAAGTGGAAACTTTTGGGACAACGGGAGTGGTTATTTACAAAGGCATGGATCAGGGCATGTTTTGGGCTACTTGGCAGTGTAGCCTAAGACTTTTCACTCTCATATAAACAATGATGTGGTAACTGTCAAAACTCTTGGATACCGCTCCATTCCACCATAGTCCTGCACAGGGGATTCACAGCAGTGGGCGGCAGCGGCCTCCCTTTACAGGGGGCTTTTGATTGGAAATGCCTCATGCAAAGTTAAAAGGCTCTTGTCTTCATATTGTTTGAATTTTAAAATGATGTGCCCTTTAAGGAAATGAAAGTCCGACCTTGGTGTTCTTTCTCCTGTTCGAGCCACCATTCTCTGATTAGGGGTATTATGCTTACTGGAGTGTGGGTCATAGGACCGTGACACACGGGGAGATTAGTTGCGCCAGCTAGAAGGCAAATCGCTGGTGGGATGGCATACGCGGTGCCATGATTTGCCGAAGTTGCCTTGAGAGGAAACTTCGGCAACTTCGGCAACTTCGGCAAATCGCGGCGTTGCGTATGCCATCCCACTGGTGATTTACATTCTAGCCGGTGGGATGGCATTGCGGGAAGATTAGTTGCCCCCGAGTAAGGGGAGATTTGTTGCGGCACGACTAATCTCCCCGTGTGTCACGGCCCATAAGAGACACATGAAACTGAATTTGTTTTGTTTAAAGGGATCTGAAACACTTATACATATATATATTTATTTTAAAAAGTTCTAAATACTCTTGTCTGCTTTTATTGTCTGATTGTTGGGTAAACAAATAGCCTCATTCAGGCCCCTCTCTGCCTGTCCTCCAGATGTATTGCACAAACACGGGAATTGCTGTAAATAATCTTGAAGTGTTTCAAGTGGATTTCAGGCTTAGTATAACCATAATACTAATCCCTTGAACTGAGAAAACTCCATCAGACATTTCCCTAAACCCCTCTGCTCACAGGAGGCTCAGGGGGAGGATGGCAACCAATACCAAACGGCCTGGAATGGAAGGGATTTGTATTCATGGCGAAGAAAAGAATTCTAGGGCACACAAATCATATAGAAGAATTCCATTGGTTCTGCTGTTGGTTTTCTTTAGCACAACTGCTTCAATGTATCTGAAAACATAATAATAAAAAAAAAAAAAAAATCAAATTAAAATCCTAATACAAGCTATTTATTAGGACATGGGGACATAGCTAGTAGGATAATGCCAATTATGTTTGACCATTGTTTAGGTGAAACATAAACTGGTTAAAGGAACAGTAACACCAAAAAATGAAAGAGCTTTAAAGTAATAAAAATATAATGCACTGTTGCCCTACACTGGTAAAACTGGTGTGTTTGCTACAGTAACACTACTATAATTTATATAATAAGCTGCTGTGTAGCCACGGGGGCAGCCATTCAAGCTGGAAAAAAGGAGAAAAGGCACAGGTTACATAGCAGATAACAGATAAGTTCTGTAGAATACAATAGTGTTTTATCTGTTATCTGCTATGTGCCTGTGCCTTTTCTCCTTTGAATGGCTGCCTCCATGGCTACATAGCAGCTTATTTATATAAATTATAGTAGACTTTCTGAAGTAAACACACAACTTTTGTTACTTTTATACACTTTCATTTTTTGGTGTTACTGTTCCTTTAAACCCTCTGGCAGTGCCCCAAGGTCTTCATATTAACAAAAATAGTGTTCTACTCCTCTTCAGAGCATGTCATGGTAGTGTGCAATGTGGAAGGTTGCAGAAGGAGAGTGAGGCTGGCAGAACATGGAAGGTAAGTAGCACTCTTGACTATTCATGGTTCCTACGTTGTGGAAGCAGTTTATGGGAAGACTGTACCCTGTTCCGGTGCAATAATGCCCCCATACACTAGCCAGCTTTGTACGGAATGGGTTTGGAGTGGAAGAACGTGAGTAGCCTACGCAAAGCTGTGACCTCTCAGCCCAGCTGAACATCTGTGGGATGAATGGGACCCTAACTGTGATCCATCCCCATCATAAGTGCCCAACCTCACCAACTTGTGGCTAAATGGAAGCAAATCCCATCAGCAATGTCCCGACATCTAGCGGAAAGCCAGAGCAGCAGAGGCTGTAATAATGGCAAAGAGAGGACCAACTTTATATTAATCTCCTTGGTTCAAGAAAAAGAGGTTGGACATTGTAGGTGTTCAGATACTTTTGGCCACATAGTGTATTTTTAGCATTACTATGTGTCAACAACTTTTTAATTAATCAAAACACATTCAAGACACGGGGGACTCTTTGCAAAGCAAGATAATAGTGCACCCAATCTATCATTTTACCCACAATGCACTTTATTCCAGAGTCAATTTATGTGCAATGTAAGTGCAAATTGCAACATTTCCTATCAACACACACTACGCACTATAGTGTTTGTGTGCTATAGGGACTTTAGAGTGTAAGCTCCAGAGGGGGCAGGGACTGATGAGAATGATGAATAACCTCTGCAGCCTGTGACAGTGCTACATAAAAATAAAGGATAATAATACATTGTTTACTTCAGTATTCCAGCTCCTCTAGAGCAGTGGCAGCTGAGTGGTTGCCACAGGGCAAGCAACAAGGACACTTCTGCCAGATTTCTGTTAAAGGTTGATTCAACGAAAAAGCAACGAGTGAATCAACTGAGATAAATCTGGGAATGAAACATACTGATTTGAATTAAAAAGAATTGTTCCAAATCCATGAAAATCAATGTGCAAATTAATTCAAGCCAATATACCAACTGCTAATCTTGCATATCCCTATTACAGGTATGGGACCCGTTATCCAGAATGCTTGAGACCTGGGGTTTTTATTATTTAAACAGTAATTAAAGCCAATAGAATTATTTTGGCTCAAATAAGGATTAATTATAACTTAGTTGGGATTGAGTACAAGGTACTGTTTTATTATTACAGAGAAAAGGGAATCATTTAACCATTAAATAAACCCAATAGGGCTGTTCTGCCCCCAATAAGGGGTAATTATATCTTAGTTGGGATCAAGTACAGGTACTGTTTTATTATTACAGAGAAAAGGGAATCATTTAACCATTAAATAAATCCAATAGGGCTGTTCTTCCCCCAATAAGGGGTAATTATACCTTAGTTGGGATCAAGTACAGGTACTGTTTTATTATTACAGAGAAAAGGGAATCATTTAACCATTAAATAAACCCAATAGGGCTGTTCTGCCCCCAATAAGGGGTAATTATATCTTAGTTGGGATCAAGTACAGGTACTGTTTTATTATTACAGAGAAAAGGGAATCATTTAACCATTAAATAAACCCAATAGGGCTGTTCTGCCCCCAATAAGGGGTAATTATATCTTAGTTGGGATCAAGTACAGGTACTGTTTTATTATTACAGAGAAAAGGGAATCATTTAACCATGAAATAAACCCAATAGGGCTGTTCTGCCCCCAATAAGGGGTAATTATATCTTAGTTGGGATCAAGTACAAGGTACTGTTTTATTATTACAGAGAAAAAGGAAATCATGTTGAAAAATTAGAATTATTTGCTTATAATGGAGTCTATGGGAGATGGCCTTTCCGTAATTCCAAACTTTCTGGATAATGGGTTTCCGGATAAGGGGTCCACTACCTGTACTTGTACTAATTGCAAAACCAGTCCTCTCTAGTACAATTAGCCATATATAAAGGGATGGAACCTGTTATCCAGGATACTCGAGACCTTTTCCAGATAAGGGGTCTTTCTGTAATTTTGATCTCCATACTAAGCCCACCAAAAAAATCATTTAAACGTTAAATAAACCCAATAGGATTGTCATTTTTTGTAGTACAAGATACTATTTTACATACAGAGAAAAAGAAAGAAATATTTAATACTTTAATATGATTATATGATTACTATTGAAGATGGGCTTTCTGTAATCCAGAGCCTTCTGGATAAAGGGTTTCTGGATAACAGATCCCATACCTGTATTTGCAATGGTCTCTATCATTGATCAAGCAATATAAGGTACAATATAAGAGATGAATAGTATAAATTACACTCTCCCGTGTTTCTTTTCTCTCTAGGAAGGGCCCAGAATGGCATTTTGTTTTCTGTTGAGGAAACACAAGTCACAACGTCACATCGATATTCTGTAAGGTATGGAATTTTATTACACAAATAGATTTGCTATTGTTCCAGTCTGCTGCCCCCACAGAGGAAATATAATCCTTATCTATCGGCTTCCTTAAAGGTGAAATATAGCACATCTGTATGAGGGGGTTTATCGTCCATGTATTTGCCATAAATAGACTCCGAGGGGATAGTTTACTGAGTGGCTGATCCTTCCCTATATTCTGCAATAGAACTTCACCACACTTATAAGGCCACTAGGGGTGCTGTTCTAATGTAAACGGTTTGAGCAACATGGAAATCACTCCCATCCATATGTATAAATGCAAATACCCAGATAGAAGGATCTTTTGGGCACTAAGTAAGCTATGCCTTGGTGCTTTACTGTGTACTTAATGGAACATTTCAGAGAATATTTTGCCTTCCAAATGCGGCTGATTGACACCTGTTCCCAAGTGAGTGATGTGTTTGCCCAGGGTCAGATCCTCTTTCCTTTTAAGAACGCCTCCCCGGCTTAGAAATGTGTTTGTGATGGATCTTCCCATGTTGTGAAAATGTTATTTTGCTAATCCGTTGCCATTGTTCTGGAAGTAAATTGCTGTATTCTTGCTGCTCACCTGTTGCTGCATGATGGGCATTAAGATGCCCCCTGACGGGCTGCTTAGTGCCGGCTCTGCCGCCCCGTAATACAGTGTGTGTCAGCTGTCTGCTAATGAAAGTGCAATCAGAAAGTGCAGGCTGGGCTCCCATGGTGTGCTCACAGCGCCATTCCCTTCAGTTCATTCCGTCTGGGCAGTTGGCCTTCAAAGGCAAGGAGCCAGAAAAATACCTGTGTGTATAAACCAGTGGGAACGGATTCCCATTAACCCTTCCTTAACCCGATCACTAAATTAAAGCGGACGTAAACCTTTCCTAAAACTTATTTATAGAGTCCTAAACTTAATTAGGCATAAGGGTGAAGACACACGGAGCTACTTAGTAGCAGCTACTTGTCATGCCTACTGAACACCCAAAAATACCCTGCCATTGACAATACTGAGAACTGCCTCTGTTAAAACACACATAGAGACAATTATCAGTAAATGATCAGCATTGTCTATTTTTGTAGCCATGACAAGTAACTGCTACTAAGTAGCTCTGTGTGTCTTCACCTTAAGAGGGTTCTTTAGTTGGAACCATCCTTACTAGCACTATCAGTCATTTCTTAAGTAACATATTAAGATTACATTGTAGCAGGGCAGATATAATGCTGTTTGGGTGATCTGTGCTAGAAAAACTATTGCCTAATGCCTATGGGAATGATTGTATGAGAGGAGAGAGTCAAGTATCAGTAGAGCAGCCAAGACTCTCATTGGAGGATCCTCTTGCATCATCTGGGCCACTGACTCTGGAAACATTTATATTATGCATCGCTGCTTTAGGAATCCACCTCTATGACTGCTTGACTAGCGTCCACCATGTTTTAACCAAGTGGTTGAAGAACTTACACGTTCAAGCTCCTCTTGGAAGCTGCTGATGGCTCCCTCTTTGCTCATTACAAGGTTACAATATATGAAGTCTGTAACAGTCATTTAGGCAAAGTTCATAGAGCAGCAATTGCTGCTTTAGCCCCTGATAATATGATGGACAATGCTGGAAGCTGTAGCTAGGCAACACAGGGATGGAGCATCACTGCCATGGAAGGTTTATGCCCCCTTTAAAATGTTGGCCTTGGATCTCTACGTGTTATCCTTATAAATAATGAATAGTAAAGTAACACTGTGTGTACTGCCTACAGTATTGTATAGGTGAGCTGTAGAAAACATTTATAAGATGATTCATGAATGACGACTTTGTAAGGCCCTTTACTAGCATTGCACCGGTGTGTAACCATTAGTAACCAAATAGCTTTGGCTAAGCTGGAGACTAGACCAGGTATTGGCAACCTGTTGCTCTGCATCTGTTGCCAAACTAAACTGCCAGTATCCCACAACAGCCTCTGGGGTTTGTAGTTCAGGAACAGGTTGACATATACCACCATCATGGCCAATAGATGATTTGTTCTTATGGGTAGAACTCTAAACGTGGTATTTTCAGTGTTTTAGCTATTTTATCATCTCCACTCAGTCCAGTCAGCAACCGTGACTGAATACAATCTAATTCCCAATTTCCTATTTTCTTTTCCTGCTTTAAAGGACTCCTCATTGGCCAAGCTATATGGCATTCCATCTGAGAACCCATTCATTAGAAAAAATGCCCTTTTGTTTCTAGCTTCTTAATCTCACTCAGCATTCCCTTTTCTAGCTCTCCCCTGTTCCTTTTGCCCATCAGCATTCTTACTCCTTCCCAACCAGAATTTGTGCTATCAAATACATTCCACTATTTTTTCCTATTCCCAGTGAAAGTCCTGCCCAACAGTCTCATAGAACTTTATATTGTGTGGTCTGTAAAAGTCTCTCAGTTGTTCTATATCCTCTGGGTTAATCTGTACGTGAGTTCGACCTTTCGATTTGCCCAAGCAACGAGGTGCTCCGCCACCTCCAGGCTTTTTGAGACAGGGAAATCCCTTGGTTCTGTTGAAGTAGAAGTGTTTGTCAGTGACCAGACGTTTTAGGCCAAGGAAGTCTTGGACTCGTGCCATTTCGCCAGCAGGGTCGGTGATGAGGCGCTCTCCACTGACAAAGTGCATCTGGGATATGGGGAAATGGCTAAGCCAAGGTTGTAAGTGCAAAGCATAGAGTCCAATCCGAATGGCATTCCAGGCAGTGTCTACCTCCCCACTGGTCCTGTTGCGGAAGGCCAGTTCATTGAAGCTAGGAATGTCAGGTTTTTTGGACAAGGTTTGGGTGTAGTCTGAAATTGCACGGGTAACTGGATTCCGGACAACCACAATCAACTTGACTCGGGGGGACATGTGTGCGATCCTCCTAGGGGCATCCCGAGTCACAAAGTAGCTGGGAGTTTTTTCCACTGTTATTTGTTGGTCCAGAGATCGAGGCATCAAGTTTCTAGGTGAGAAGTCAATAAATAAAGTATTAATGAAGAATGCAGATAACATTTTATGCCACTATTACACTTAGGTATGTTCTAAAGCTTGGGTTGTGTTTGAATGATCATATCCAGAAAAACAATGGGCTTTCAACTTGGTCTCTACTAAAGGTGAGGCATCAGCCTATTGCCCACTGAATTCTAAAATCTGTGGCCACCATTAGCAATATCGGATAGGTGCTTGTCACATATCTACTGAACCAGGAATAAAATCCCAAAAGCAAAGGCATTGGACCAGGGTTACAGTTGAAGGTGTTGGTCAATTTTAGTTAAGACTACATATTAACAGTAACCACATGCAACCAGATGCCCCGATTATATGGTTCTCGGCATAACTGGGTCCATAGTATTGTCTCACCCTCTATTCTCCACTGCTACTACCAGGTCCACTTGCTCCCCCTGATGCTTTCCATAACCCTGCAATCACTACCCCTACTATTGTACTTGCCCTCAATTGAACCCGAGGCTTACTTATTGTACAGCACTGTGGAATTTGTTGGCACTTTATAAATAAATGTTAATAATAATATAACTCTTCTGCCTACTAGTGATGAGCGTAATTTTTTTGCCAGACATGGATTTGCAGTGAATTTCCGCATTTCACCATCGGCGAAACTTCCGTGAAAATTTGCAGCGGAAAAATTCGTTGCACAGGAATCTATTGTGGCGCGTCCAAAAAGGCGGGGGCCCCGTCAAATTGTGCGCGGTTGCATCAAAAAAAGGAGGGTGACAAAAAATTAGATGCGGGTGACAAAAAATAGACGTGAGCGACAAAAAAAATTCGTACGATAAATGTTTTTCGCAAAACGTGAAATGGGACAGATCCGCTCATCACTACTGCCTACCCCTAAATACATCCCTGGTTTAGAGGTCAGACTAATTGTAAGAGATTATATTATTTCCATGCAATTTAGTATATTTGTAGCCCTTGAATTAAGAAATACATGTAAAAAAACAACAGACAATTCTAAACAATTATACAGGTATAGGACCCATTATCCAGAATGCTCGGGACCAAGGGTATTCCGGATAAGGGGTCTTTCCGTAATTTGGATCTCCATACCTTAAGGCTACTAAAAAATCAATGAAACATTAATTAAACCCAATAGGATTGTTTTGCATCCAATAAGGATTATTTATATGTTAGTTGGAATCAATTACAAGGTTCTGTTTTATTTCTACATAGAAAAAGGAAATCCGTTTTAAAATTCTGAATTATTTGATTAAAATGGAGTCTATGGGAGTCGGGCATTCCGTAATTCGGAGCTTTCTGGATAACGGGTTTCCGGATAAGGGGTCCGATACCTGTAACAATTACATTGCTTTGTTTGGTTTCCTTGCCAGTTGTATGATGGTTCAACATGGCCATAGAAATGTATCTTTGTAACCCTAGTTTTGACTACAGGTATCCTTTGGAAGCTATTGACTGTTTCCAAAAATTAATACCGGCTCATTCTGTTAAGGAAGAAATTGGTGTTTTGGGGCTTATTTCCTAAGGAACATGATAGGAATAAGGGCTTAGGCCCATTGCTGCATCAGGTTATTATTGCCTATAACAGCAGTCGTGCCCTCTTGGTGCTTACGTGATAATGAGCTCAATGGCATTTCATCTTCATCCAAATTACAGTACTGTATTTAGCGCCAGGCCTCAGTGTAAAAGACATATTTTTACAACTTGTCTAAATGCTTCATTTTTTTCCATAACAATTCGTCCCTGGCTGCTGTCACTTCCCAGCTTATGAAGACGTGCTGACGTGCTGACTAGTTGCTAGGGTTGCTGACCTCAGCAGATGCCCTCCCTGGATGCAATTCAGTAGTGACAACTGCTGGTAAGTGACAGCAGCCAGAGCTATAATATTCTGTGAAACACAACAAATAGAGAAAAACTAAAGATAATAACAAATGTATTTAGCTGATTCATATCCATATAAGGTGGCTTTCTCATGTGCCCATGAATATTATTTAATAGGTAAGGGATGGCATTGCATTTCAAGTTGTCAGTACAATATCTATCTGCTGATTCTTGCATGCAGGATACCCCCTTTTACAACATTGGCTCAATGAATAGGGCTAGTGTTAAACATACTTTTCGCCTATTGCGTTAATTATGAAATATGTATTACAGTCCAAAAAATATTCTTAAGCACTTTTTTTTGTATTTTTGTATCAAAATTGTAAAAACATTTTCTTTATTATGTCAATGTTTCGACCCCACAGAGGGGTGTCTTCTTTTTTTTTGTCCTGAGGAAGACGCCCCTCTGTGGTGTCGAAACGTTGACATAATACAGAAAATGTTTTTACAATTTTGATACAAAAAATCCTGAGTGCGTCAGAATATTTTTTGGACTGTGGTAATGGAGGGGGAGTATTGAGATTCCCTGTCTGATTTGCACCCGGTGAAAAGCTTTGGACAAGGAGTGCAGGCCTGTTCTTCAAAAAGTATGAAATATGTATTTTATTTCTGAAATTGAAAGTCAGGTCACATTCAGTTCTTTGGAGCACAGGAAGTGCTGTTGCTGAAAACCAGAAGTGACATCATGAGAAATGGGCAGGGGCAGAAAAAAGTTTAAATTTTTTTTAAAGCAGTAAAAGACCCCCAACTTACAGACCCCCCAACCCCCATCTATAACTGTACTTGATCCCAACTAAGATATAATGAATCCTTATTGGGGGTAGAACAGCCCTATTGGGTTTATTTAATGGTTAAATGATTCCCTTTTCTCTGTAATAATAAAACAATACCTGTACTTGATCCCAACTAAGATATAATTACCCCTTATTGGGGGCAGAACAGCCCTATTGGGTTTATTTAATGGTTAAATGATTCCCTTTTCTCTGTAATAATAAAACAGTACCTGTACTTGATCCCAACTAAGATATAATTACCCCTTATTGGGGGCAGAACAGCCCTATTGGGTTTATTTAATGGTTAAATGATTCCCTTTTCTCTGTAATAAAAAAAACAGTACCTGTACTTGATCCCAACTAAGATATAATTACCCCTTATTGGGGGCAGAACAGCCCTATTGGGTTTATTTAATGGTTAAATGATTCCCTTTTCTCTGTAATAAAAAAAACAGTACCTGTACTTGATCCCAACTAAGATATAATTACCCCTTATTGGGGGCAGAACAGCCCTATTGGGTTTATTTCATGGTTAAATGATTCCCTTTTCTCTGTAATAATAAAACAATACCTGTACTTGATCCCAACTAAGATATAATTACCCCTTATTGGGGGCAGAACTGCCCTATTGGGTTTATTTAATGGTTAAATGATTCCCTTTTCTCTGTAATAATAAAACAATACCTGTACTTGATCCCAACTAAGATATAATTACCCCTTATTGGGGGCAGAACTGCCCTATTGGGTTTATTTAATGGTTAAATGATTCCCTTTTCTCTGTAATAATAAAACAGTACCTGTACTTGATCCCAGCTAAGATATAATTACCCCTTATTGGCAGCAAAACAATCCTATTGGGTTTATTCAATTCTTAAATAATTTTTAGCAGACTTATGTTATGGAGATACAAATTACGGAAAGATCTCTTATCCGGAAAACCCCAGGTCCTGAGCATTCTGGATAACAGGTCCCATACCTGTACCATTAAAAATAATAGGCAAGCGAATGGGCTCAAAACTATTGCCACTTGAACTATATCTCATAAGGGGCTAGTTACATACTGATTGGACCAGGCAGAAAATCCCATCAGCCACTGAACCTGGGATGTGGCCAAGGGCTATGGCCAAACAAGTAAAGCCAGATTTCCCCAAATCAGAGCAATATTGGCATAAACCTGCCAGACATTGTGCAGAATAAATAATAAACAGTAAAATGTAGTGTGAAACCTTTTTACTACTTATACTTTCCCTCTCGAAAATGGAAAATACGAAGCAGCAATTTCAGTCGCCATTAAAACCTCCAGTAGCCATTATACGTAGGTGCCTTTCCCATCACATACATTCCGATCCTGTCTCATTTATGCAGGCATTTAAGTTCAGTTAATTTGTTTTGAAGTAATTGGTCTAAGGTGAAATTCCAAACTAGATACAGAAAGTTGCATTCATTAAAAATCTCATAATAAGCTACAGCTGCTGCAATTATTTCCTAATCAAAAGCCTGTCGGGGGAAGATTTATCTGTGCATTGTGCAGCCGCACTGAGCGGGGAACTGCCAGAAAGCAGAGCCGGCGCTTACGTGGTTGAACATTTAGGCTGTTTGCCCTTAATCAAACTGAACTACAATTTCAGTGTTTAAAGGCACACTGACCCCCCCTTTTTTGGGGTGGGGGGATTATCCTCCATCTGGATATAAGAGTTGAATATATAATTCTATTCCTATATCTATTCTTGGTTCTATTATCCACTTTATGTCAATTACCTTCTATTTTCTATTGTTTGTATTGTTATATACAGTGGGTAACTGAATAGGGCTAGGAAGGAAGGCGGTAGGGAGGTAGGGATAGAGCAGGCCAATAGCAGGTAGAACCAGTTATACAGTCATATCCGGCCGGTATTTGACTGGCCCAGCCTATAAATCACTAGCTAGGGCTGGGGCTACAGTGACAATTTTTGGTAAATTTGTAATTCCCTATAAAATTTCCACATTCCCTGACTCCCTTTGCTACCTGATTCCCCCTTATAAGGATAGTCCTGCCTATACCCTGCCTAGGCCCTGCCTATTCCCTGCCCAGTCCACCCATTTCCCTGCCCAGTTTGCCCATTTCCCTGCCCAGTTCGCCCATTTCCCTGCCCAGTCCGCCCATTTCCCTGCCCAGTCTGCCCATTTCCCTGCCCAGCCCGCCCATTTCCCTGCCCAGCCCAGTCTGCCCATTTCCCTTCCCAGTCCGCCCATTTCCCTGCCCAGTTCGCCCATTTTCCTGTCCAGTACGCCCATTTCCCTGCCCAGTTCGCCCATTTCCCTGCCCAGTCTGCCCATTTCCCTGCCCAGTCTGCTCATTTCCCTGCCCAGTCTGCCCATTTCCCTGCCCAGTCCGCCCATTTCCCTGCCCAGTCTGCCCATTTCCCTGCCCAGTCCGCCCATTTCCCTGCCCAGTCCGCCCATTTCCCTGCCCAGTCCGCCCATTTCCCTGCCCAGTCTGCCCATTTCCCTGCCCAGTCCGCCCATTTCCCTGCCCAGTCCGCCCATTTCCCTGCCCAGTCCGCCCATTTCCCTGCCCAGTCCGCCCATTTCCCTGCCCAGTCCGCCCATTTCCCTGCCCAGTCCGCCCATTTCCCTGCCCAGTCTGCCCATTTCCCTGCCCAGTCCACACATTTCCCCAACCCTGTGTGACATCACCTCCTACTCCCCCACACAAAGCCCAGTATTACATTACAAAAATGGTGGCAACCCTACTCTTATCTAGTTATGAGAAAAAGATCACCAATATGATCAACTCCTGGGATAATACACCATAAACTGGAGGGGGGGGGGGGGGGGGATATCTGTCTTTGTTGCTGGAACTCAATCTCACATCAGACTTTCACCAACAGCCAATGTAGAAGTTAAAGCCAGAAGCAATACTGATATTCAGCCTCACAATACAAAGTGAAGCCACTTGCAGATCTCTCTATCCCTAAGATTATACATTTGAGTCCCTACCTGGTTGGAGATGCCCAGGGTACACCCTTCTGGTCATCTTGTTGGAGCTTCTACCTGTAGTTCTAGTTCTAGCTGTTGGAGCTTCTAGTTCTAGTTCTAGCTAGCTAAAGCTTGGTGCTTACTGCCACAGAAAGTTACTACAGGAGTTATAACCCTCACTCACTCATGGTGTCCCTTTGCCCAAATTTACTGTGTGACTCCTCACTTCTTAATTATTAAGTCCTGCTTTACCTCAAGCCCCGGCACCATCTGTCCTCTCTAGCGAGTAAAGTCTAATGGGGCTCCTTTCTTTTATAAAGCAGGGAACCTAACTTACACTCCTGGGCCAATAGGGAGCTCCCTTCTCCCCTAAGTCATGCCTGACCTAGGCCCTGTCTGTAATTAATTCTAATTAAGGAAATGACAAATGGGGTTATGTAATAAAACACACTAAGTTTGCCTAGGTACAGTAAACTATAGCAACCAATGAGCAGGTTGCCTTTATAGGTCCTGTGTTTAAAAGCAAAAATAATTTTGGTTGCTGCACCTAGGCAAACTTAGTGTATTTAATTACATTTGGGGGCAATGCCTACATCCTTGGTTAAGTCAAAATTAATAGCACCGCTGTGTCAAAAAACAAGGCTAAATACATACAAACCAAATTGCATTAGCATGCACAGATTCTATTATGCCCACAATATTTTGGGTTAATAGCATCAAACTCAACAACAGGAACTCAATAACTCCCAACTTTCTCCTGTATTTATTGTCCAACACTAATTCACACACATTCACCAGCAAATAAGACTGAGCAGCTACCAATCAATCAGAATTGCAGCACATAAAACATCCAAGAATCCTGTTTTGGGTTCAACAATCCCTCAAAGGGGTTGTTCCCCTTTAAACTAACTTTTAGTATGATGTAGACATTGATATTGCGAGACAGTTTGCAAGTGGTTTTCATTTTTTATTTTTTGTGGTTTTTGCAGTTATTTACCTTTTTGTTCAGCAGCTCTCCAGTTTGGCATTTCAGCAGCTATTTGGTTGTTAGGGTTTTGTTTACCTTAGCAACCAGGCAGTGATTTGAATGAGAGACTGGAAGATGAACAGGAGAGGGCCTGAACAGAAAGATAAGGGTTAAAAAGTAACCATACCAATAAAATTGTAGCTTCATAGATCAATAGTTTTTTTGATGCTGGGGTCAGTGACCCCCATTTGAAAGCTGAAAAGATGTAGAAGAGGAAGGCAAATTATTCAACAACTAAAAAAATAAATTATGAATAGTGATGAGCGAATCTGTTCCGTTTCGCTTCGCTGAAAAATTTGCGAATTGGCGAAAATGTCGTGCGGCAAAAAAAATTGTCGCCCGCGACTATTCTTTTGTCACCCACGGCTATTATTTTGTCACCCACGGCTATTCTTTAGTCACCCGTGGCTATTATTTTGTCGCACAGCTATTATTTTGTCGCCCGTGGCTATTATTTTGTCGCCCACGGCTATTCTTTAGTTGCCCACGGCTATTATTTTGTCGTGCGCCTATTGTTTTGTCGCCCGCGACTATTCTTTTTTGACGCCGGGCGACAATTTTTGGACGTGCGGCAAATTTTTTCATCCGTTTCGCGAAACAATCCGCCAATGGCGAAACGCAGAAATTCGCTGCGAAACCATGCCTGGCGAAACATTTCGCCCATCACTAATTATGAAGATCAATTGAAAAGCTTCTAGGAATAGGACATTCTACAACAAACTAAAAGTTAACTTAAAGGTGAACCACCCCCTTAAAACAAAACTCATAGATCTGGCAGCCTTGATTTACCAAGAGGAAACCAGATGTAACATAAACTGCACTTAATGAATAAATAGGGTATTATCTTCCCTTTACCTTCATACATTCTCCTGCAGTCTTGTAGCCTCTGAATGCTCTTTGCACAGATTCTGAATAACATTTGATCATATTACTATGCACACCCTACATCTTTCTCTGCATATATGAATTGGCACTCAACAAGGCCCTTTGATCCTTGGATTGCAGATCTATTTAGGCTGCCAGGCACAGCTCGGAACAATATGAGGGCTGTCAGAATGAGCTCAGAGATTTCTGTAAGCTAACAGCTTGTTCTAGGCTGCGAGACGCATCTCTTTGCTCCCAGACACGGCACCAGAGAAAGAACAGGTGTAGCAAAGGTTACTGGCTTCTGCATGCAAAACAGCACGCCAGCTCCACTTCCCACCACAGACAGGTTGCTAAGATGGCGCACGTCTTGGGCATAACAAAGAAGGCAGAAGATACACTAGCTCCTGTGGAACCCAAAGGTACAGAGGTCTTAGCAACTGGACTCATTTAGGTAGTGGTGTTTCTTTTATATGCATGCAAAGGTCATCTTCTGCACGGCACAAAATGATTTGGTACCAGTAATACCAATATCTTCTTTTTTAACTAAGTTCTATGTGTGGCGCTGAACTTTATATATTCATTGCATTGCCGGCAGTTGGCACAAACTATGTCAACAACTAAGGAACCAGACAATATCTATCATGTTGGTCAGGAATGTACCAACCTGCAGCTGGCATCCATTGGCAAGTTGAAGGTCCTGCTGTCTGCCATTAGATCCAGGAGGAACTAGACTAGGAATGACACTATAGGAATCCCATCTTCATCAACCAACCACTATGAGACATGCCTGAAGGCCACATGCTACTCTGCCCTTATCTAAGAGAAAGTCCTTTGCAAGTATATGTAGCCATACATGGATGACAAACCTTATATATTGGTTCCTTCATCTCCAAGCAAGGAGGAATGTCAGCTGCAAAATGTTCTCATGAACCTATCAGGCAAGTTCATAAACATTCTCCAAGCCATGTCTACCCAGTTTGACATCCTAACTGGCCTACAAGAAAGGTAGTCCAGCCATGTTGGGATTTTCTTCAGAAGAAGACATGGGGTATATTGTAACATAATACATTATTTTTCAACTTGACCAGAAGACCTATCCAAAGATGAGGGCACCAGTTGAGATTAGAAGAAAGAAGGCTTCATATGCAGGTGTGAAGATGTTTTCTTATAGTAAGAAGCTGGAGGATCAATTTTTAAAGCATTCACTCTGGGAATTTCTTAGGAATGATTTTTTTATCCTTTGTTTTTACATTCCTCTGGATCAGCTGGGAAGCTAAGGAGGAAGTATTTGAGGGAAATGTTGAACCTAATAAACATTTGCCTTTCTACAGCTTCAGCTAAGAGGACAAATTATATTAATTGCGTTCAAGTGATCACCTATAGTGAACTTGTCCTATATTATCAGTAGTGTTCCATGGGTTCCAGATTCAACACTAAAAAGGCTGCAGTTGCAAGCTCCTCACCCGAGTGACTGTATAGCCTTATTCTGCACTTGTAAAGACCTTGCCTTTCATTAGAATTTCTCATATCTCTTCTAGAAATAAGCTCCTTTGTAGCTTTAGAGGTTACCATGCAAGGCTCGAGGGCTCAATGTGCATAGTATATCACTGGAAAATCATTTACAAGGCAGTGACTAATACGGAAGAGGTAAAGGCTTTGGACCACGCACCATACTTATCTTTGTTTTCTTTAAAGGCAAACTCCACCTCAAAATGTTTGCAAATGAAAGCAAATGGAATTCAAAACAACTTTCCACTATACATTCATAAAAACATTTCAGTGGGTTTCAAGTTATAAATAAAATTGCTATAGAAATCAGCTCATTCTATGGTTCTGACTCCTTGAAACTGTGTAGCAGAAGTCATTTCTCCTGCAGGGCTTCAGGCTTCCACTGAATTGTTTCTGGAGTCAGAAGAAGAGAATATAAAAACAGCCAGAGAACAATAAACTGTTTTTCAAGGGAAGTTCCCCTTTAAATAGAGAGTTGGGAACTAGTGATGAGCGAATCTGTCCCGTTTCGCTTCACCAAAAAATTTGCGAATCTTTCAAAAGATTGTCGCCCACGACTATTTTTTTTGTCGCCCACGGCTATTCTTTTGTCGCCCGGCTATTCTTTTGTCGCCCACGGCTATTCTTTTGTCACCCGGTTATTCTTTTGTCGCACGGCTATTCTTTTGTCGCCCACGGCTATTCTTTTGTTGCATGGCTATTCTTTTGTCGCCCGGCTATTCTTTTGTCGCCCGGCTATTCTTTTGTCGCCCACGGCTATTCTTTTGTCGCCCGGCTATTCTTTTGTCGCACGGTTATTCTTTTGTCGCACGGCTATTCTTTTGTCGCCCGGCTATTCTTTTGTCGCCCGGCTATTCTTTTGTCGCCTGGCTATTCTTTTGTCGCACGGCTATTCTTTTGTCGCGCGGCTATTTTTTTGACGCGGGCGACAATTTTTGGATGCTCTGTGAATTTTTTCATCCGTTTTGCGAAAGAATCCGCCAATGGCGAAACGCAGAAGTTCGCCACGAATCCATGCCTGGTGAAACATTTCGCCCATCACTATTGGGAACATTATCCATAAATAGATTGTGCTTTTCCCACTTATGTCCCTAGAAAATGCCTCTGTCTAGGCAAGTGATATGGTAGCTTCTACTCCTATGGATAACTGAAAGAAAAGTCTAAGATTGTTCTGTGCACATGTATAGATAACCTGTCTCTACATGCCAGATAAATACTAGTTTTACATAGGGTTTAATTTTAAAGGATTAATTGCCAGTCCAAACAGACTTTGTTTTGACAGTTACGACATCCTAACATTCATTTCAATGGAAGAGGGTCTAATAATGATCTGTTTAAATGAGGCAACATGGACATAGTGAGCCACCTAGAACAAATGTCTAGATACAGTTGGCTCTATCTACAATTACCCCAGTGGTCAATAATTCTATTATTTAGGGAATCTTTAATAGTCTAGCTCTAGCGTTATATTCAGCTTGCATATTTTTGTACACCTTAATAGTTTAATGATTTTGTTTTCTCTGCTTCAGTTAAGCTTTCTTACTTCTTTCATTCTCCTAGTTAAATGAGTTGCGACTGTACATATGAATAAGCCTTTGAGAGAAATGACATTAAGTACTTTAAAGAGACACCACGGCTGAAACAGAATCCTTGTGCTTGTGCCTGATATTGGTGAGTAATATTCTAACTGAACCTGGACGCTGTGGGCTAAGCAAGAGAGAAAACCAAACCATAGTCATTTAAAAAATATCTAGTTTTATGAAGACTGAATATTTGAAGAAAACAGCAGGATTGGGGTAGTTTGGCAGATATACAGTGGAGCTTAGACAGCAGTGAAACCAGGGGTAGGCGGAAGTGTTATGTGCCTTGGGCACAACTGTTGGGGGGCACTTACCTCTTCTGCCCTGCCTGCCCCTAGTCCAGCCTGGGTGAGAGGGAAGGAGTGTCTGGTCCCTGGTCCTGCAGTGCAATTTTTTTGGCACTATCAGGACTAGCTGGGGAAAGTGGACCCCCGTGCTTGTCCCCCCGCACCAGTTTGTGTATGGGGGGTGGAGGCGTTCAGTCCAGGACAGCTCTGCCTAGGATTAGCCCAATACTGAATGCGGAGCTCTGTCATTTAAATCTGCAGGGAATTGTCCCGCTGCTTCCGAAATGGCAGAGATTTCTCGGCACAGTGGGGGATGTACAATGCAGTTACAGCAGCACAATGCATAGTATAGAATCGTTACCCCAAATCCTCAGAAGCAGTGGAGCAGGGAGAACAGTTGGGGTGCAGGACCTGGAAAGAACAAGGATGATCTGTGGGCAGTTCTGGGCGAGGTTGTCGGAGTCAAAATGCAGCCGGATATGGACCCGGATAATTCCAATCTAGGTTGCCACCTCTGTACATGATGTACAAGCATCTCTGTCACTGGCAACCATCTCTGTATTGGACTTGGATTTAAAATGGGCTCTGAATTTTTAGGTACACAGAGGCCCAAACAGCCCCCCACCAGCCCAATAAATAGTGACTGTCTATGGCATCTTACAGTAGCCCCTCTGGTATTTGCCAGAATCCACAGATTGCCAGTCCAGGCCTGGACCAGATTCAATTTCCTGAGATACATATATCTCCTAATTCAATTCCATACTGTTCTATGGACTTCTATAGAGTTTTCACAGAATAAACAATGAGATGAGTTGTTCTTCCAAAGGGACAGATTTAATATAAAGAGCAAAACAAGTAAGTTACTGATTTTCCCATAAACTTCTATGGTGCTTAGTTTTTTCTCATTGAATTGTATCTGGTTCATAGTGAGATTAACATGGAATATTTTGGCTTGCCAATATTACCCAGTAATCAAACTTCTAAAGGAAGAGTGCTTAGAGTTAGAAAATATTGTTTAATGTCTTTGGCAAGTCAAGAGTAAACAGAGCAGTGGATGATTTTCTTGCACTGATGGGTCGGTGGCCCTGGAGGACTTGGAACAAAGTTAATTGTGCAAAGTAGGCTTGAGAATCCAGCTCTATGGTTGCAGGACTAAAGCACTTATCATTCATTACAACTCGATTAGATGCTGGGATGTACAGTCCAGCAACATTTAAGCATGGAACAAAATTGCTATGGAAGGAATATGCAGGGTTGCCACCTTTCTGTGCTGTTAGGGGTTGGGCAGTAACGTAACATGTGGGCAGGTTGGTGATGTAATGGGGCAGGAAAATGGGGAATAGGTAGGTAGAGGGTTTAGGGTGGGGAAATAGTCAGGTCTTCACTACCTGATGAAAAAAAGGGGGTCATCACTATGGAGATGGTCAGGGAAGCAGTGGCGGTAATAATACCGCCATTGGCCCTAGCTGACGATTTGCTGCCCAGGCAGGTCAAATACCAGCTGGGTGGTAACCCTAGGATTGGGCAGTAATAATATAATCTATTATTGTGTCCATCTTAACCTGATTATTTTACCTGTCTTATCTACTGCAGCACTGGGGTCCTAGGTTCCAGCCAGTAACTATCTGGAAGGAGTTTCTATGTTCTCCCATTCTGCATTGGTTGCTGATAAAACTGACTCTACTGTGTGTGACTGTAATAGGGACCTTAGATTGTAAGCTCCCCTGGGCCAGTCACTGATGTAATGTATAATTCCTGTAAGAGCACTGCAGGAATAGGTTGCCTTAATATAAATAATGGATAATGACAATAATTACAGCCACTGATCTGCTGGGTCACCATACATAAGGTGCTGGGCAGCTACCCTTATTTGGATTCCCAGAAGATACCTCTAGAGAAACCACAAGATGCCTAATAATTACAGTGCTATTGATATCAAAGGAACAGTGTGTCGCTATCAAATAACCATGCGCTGGCTGAACAATGTGCAGTGTTAGGTGTTTGTTACAGGGCTATGCATTGCTTTCCCTATGCTGCTTGGTGCACTCAGAGCTGTGGATATGTGGTTTTCTCTACTGCTAGGAATCGCTGTTTGATATTTCTACAAGGACCAAAACATTTGGTGTTTGTGGCACATTGCACCGCTCTGCATTGCATTACAATACCCCTACATGCATTTATCATAGGAAGTGAACTGAATCCAGGGTTTGGATTGGGCTTTGGCCGAATTCTAGTTATTTGGTACACAACAAATTTTCCTTAGGACTCCAAACCCAATATTTGGATCATCCCTAATTCATAGCTTTTGATGTGGTCCTGTCTTTGGAACTTCACCATCCAATTCTAGACATGGCCCTTGGTCATCAGTGCTCCAGCAAACTCAGACATAGATATGTAGTTAAATAGTTAAGTTGGCCTTTAGAAGCTTATCTCATATTGAAATGCTGAGCATCTCTTTCCTGCTCTCACTGACTCATTTGGAGCCTTAGTGGGCCATATTAAGTTGCTGTGCGTGGCTTTCCGACGTCCATGCTTCGGCTGATGCATTTGAAGCCCTATTAGGTCAGCCTGACAAAGCTCCCAGCTGACATGTCACAAAGAGCTTGGAGGTATTCGGCGCACCTCGCCACTCAAAAGATGAAATAAATCAAAGAGCCAACGTGAGCGTTCGAGAAGCACAAGACACCACTAGAATCTAATCACAACTCTCCATAGATTTTCTCATTATGTGTCTGATCACAATTATTGATCTCTTTTAGAGGACAGTCTATTAATTACAATCCAGGTGGATCCATTTCTTCAGCTTTCCTATTATGGCTCTTACCCACTATAGTCTCGGCATTTTAAATATAGCTGCGTATGAAATGTGAAAGGAGGTGATGTCTATGCAGCTGAATAAATTGCTGTGTGCATTTGGGGGACAGGGATTTCTTTCCCAACAGCCTCCGTTTGTCTAATTATGTGCATGGTATCAGGGCCAGATTTACCTTTGATGGTGCCCTAGGTCACCTTTATTGCGACAACCAAGCAAACCCACCCCCAGCCATATCCTATCTATATTAAAAAAAATATGAGTAATAATAAAAATATTTAACGCCTTAGCCTTGACTTTTTTAGTTGAGGCCCCCCTTGTAGGCTCAACCTTTGGTCTTGGCCCTCCTTATCTCATAACAAGGTTAAAGATATAGGAAATCATTGATATATCAGTCATCTAAGAATATCGTAAACATTAGATAAGTTTTCACCCCATATCGCACCCTTTAAACTGGGATTTAAAGAGAGCAAATTGACTTTCTGCTCTGATCTTCCACCATACTTACCTATAGTCTGAGCCCCATCTTCCAGGCTTTTGCTTCACAGTTTGGGAACCACTGCCTCAAACTTCAATCTCATTTGACGAAATGAACCTAATTGGTCAGATGACATCACAGTTCCAGGCAGCATTCATTGGCTATGTTCCCAGAGATGTCAACCATGTCATTAGAGTGATACTGCGGAATATGTTGGCGCTTTATAAATAAATGTTAATAATAATAATAATGCCTGAGTGATAATCCGTGCATTTTTGAGATCTTATTTCAGACTTCTGAGAACTGGGTTTTATAAAATCTAGGATTGGAGCGTTATTGCCCTAATGCTTGGTTAATAGTTGGTTAATAGACATCTCTGAGATCTCTCAGGGTCCTTCCTACAATTCCAAGCCTGCATGTAATGTACTGTATGAAGATTCTTTACGTCAGTATCTTATTGAGGCACTTACAATAATATCTACTACATTTCCATTGCACTGGAAGTTCCAAAGACCTATACCTACTGTCATGTAGCAAATGAGCCATGTAGAATGCCTCATTGGAATCCATAAAAAAATCACTTGTGTTTTGTGGCAGACAAACAAATGCAAGTCATTATGTAATGTGGCCCTAGAAGAGTAAATTCACCTAGAAATATATATAAAGATAATATTATATAATATATAACATGTATTATATATTATCTTATTGACACAAGCAAACAGAGGGCAATCAGAGAGAGGCAGAACAGAAAGAGAAAAGGCAGTTATCTACCATTCATACATTTTTTGGGTGATTTTCATAAGATGCTTCTGGTTTCTGTCATAGTGACTTCTAAATGTGATTTTCTAATCCCCAATAGGACTACAGGCAACGATGTCCACAGAACAGAAGAAATATTTCAAAAATCTAGATTTTCCAGCCAGAAGTCCCTTTATTCATTAGCATGCAAAGGAAAAGAAATATTGCAAATGAAACTCCGTTTTACTCCCTATACGCTAAGGCCTGGGTGTGCTTTAAACCCCAGTGGGTAACTTAGATTGAAAAAAGACACATGTCCATCAAGCTCAACCTTTTATGTCTCGATGAAACCTTCCTAACTGCTATTTGATCCAGAGGAAGGAAAAAAACACCATCTGAAGCCTCTCCAAATTGCCTCTGAGGGGGAAAATTCCTTCCTGGCTCCAAGATGGCAAACGGACCAGTCCCTGGATCAACTATACTAAAAGCCATTTTCATTAACTCTGTATTTTCTCACTTGCTAAAAAGCCAATCAACCATTTCTTGAAGCTATCTAATGTATCAGCCAGTATGATTGTTTCAGGGAGAGAATTCCATAACTTCACAGCTCTCACTGTAAAAAATCCTTTATGTATGTTTAGATGGAACCTACTTTCTTCCGATCGTAATGGGTGCCCTTGTGTCTAATGAAAGGACCTACTGGTAAATAAAGCTTTAGAAAGATTATTATATGATCTCCTTATATATTTAAACATAGTTATCATATCGCCCCTTTAGCTTCTCTTCTCTGGCATAAAGAACTCCAACTTGGCCAGTCTTTCTTCATAACTGAAATGTTCCATGCTCTTTACCAGCTTAGTTGCCCTTCTTTGGACCCTCTGTATTTCAATAATATACTGTTAGAACCATAGAAACAAAATTGCATGGAATATTCTAGATGAGCCTTACCAGTGCTCTGTAAAGTGGAAGATTAACCCCTCCTCCAACAAATGTATGCCCCAGCTGCTGACTGGCAATACTTGCTACAGCCAAGTTTATTATCAACAAGGGTGAGCTTTAGGCCACGGAGCAGGGGGTCCCCAACCTTTTGCCATATTCAAATGTAAAAAAAAGTTGGAGAGCAACACAGGCATTTAAAAAGAACCTGGGAGTGTCAAATATAGGCTGTTATTGGCTATTTGTAGCCAATCCTATGTGAACTGGTAGCCTATCGGAGGCCCTGGTTGGCAGTACTCATGGTTTTTATGCATCTAAAGCTTGCCTTCAAGCTCGCACAAACATGCTGCTCACAAACCACTGGTTGGGGATCACTGTCATAGAGTGTTGAAAATAAAGATTTTAGGATGAAAAACTGGGTTTTTTTTCTTCTGCCTTGTCTATAAATAAGGAGAAGGGCTCCTCACTCTATATGTTTTTCTTGTAGATTCATTTCCCTGTCTTTACCATATGATGGGCAGAAAAAACCTACTATATAGCTGATATCAAATGAGTATGAAACTGGTCTGATCAGCAACTGCCATGACTTTGCTTCAAATCCCAGTGGGTGAGCTTTAGCCTAAAGGGCTTTCTGTGCAAATATTAATAGGAAAATTAGGATTCCTTTGACCAAGATATGTCTCCAAGCCAAAGTATTAGGTCATACATCTCTAAACACCGTATTTTGTGTTTTATTGCTCAAACCCAGCATCAGTGCCACCCAACCTATTTCCATGTTCCATGCTTATAAGCAGAATCTTTAAGAGATGCAATATACTGAAATGATAATGTCATACATCACAATTTTCCCTTTTTTCTTAACTTCAACTTTCCACTGAAAAAATTATTCCTAAGGGATTTGTATAAGAAAAAGCTGTCATCTTTATCAATGGTGTTTCAGACAGCCATGATATATAAAGTGTACAACGATGCGTAGGTGTATTAACTAGACTCAGAATAATGTAGGGAATAGCTTTCCACTATTGTTGCCAGTCCCCAAACTTGCTCTACAGTTTTGAATAGTAAGATTTGTGTCAGCAGAAGTGAAAAGAGGTGGTGTAACTCCATCTAGTTGTAGGCAAGGGTGGAATACCCAGTGTTACAAGGACAGTGATCCCCCACAAGTGACTTGTGAACTACATGTTGCTCATCTCTCCCTTTGATGTTGCTCCCAGTGGCCTCAAAGTAGGTGCCATTTTTTAATTTATGGCTTGGAGGCAATTTTTGGAAGCACAGAGAAACAGTTTTACTTCAAGGAGGCTAGGAGTCCACATGGGGCTATCAAATAGCCAATCACAGACCTTATTTAGCATCTCCAAAGAACTTTTTCCATGCTTGTATGGCTCACTAACACTTTTTACATCTGAGTGTGACTCATGAGTAAAAAAGATTGGGGATCCCTGCCCTAAAGGTATATAAGGAAGGGGTTAACCATGCTAGTTTTCTTGAGCTTCCAATATGGGGGAGAGTGGATGATACCAGAAACCTGGAATAGGGAATCCCCCAGCGAAGGGAGAGAGTCCCAGGGTACGATCTTTGTAGAAACCGGGGAAGAGGGATGTTATGACTGAGGGCTAGTTAATGGCAGGATAGATCCTAAATGTAGTTATTCTAGGTGCAAGATATAGATATATTTATAGGAGCAGCCTGATGTTTCACAAAAAAGTTAAAGGGATAATACCTGCCATGTTATTCACTATTGTAGGGTTGAAGATAATCCATTGGAGTTGAAGTTGAACTTGAAGAACAATGAATCAGCTGGGTTTCCATAATAGTATTATAATAATACTGCCACAACATTTTGGGCGTATAACAGAGACCCCTCCCAAAGGAGGGGGCCATTAAAGTCTCTTGGTGACCACATCTTACCTATAGACTTCCAGCTGGACAGCTCTAAGATATATCAAGGGCAGCAGTCAAAACAATTTCAGTACATTTAATGAATTAAATATCCAAACAGATATTAACAAATCTTAGCATTCTTAAAAAAATGCAATGCAGGGGGTTATAGTAAAGTGAATCAAAACCCCTTACACAAATGGGTCATCTACAAGTCTATGGGAAGAAGTGCAAGGACACTAAGGGGTGCAAGAGGGCCAACCCTGTCCTTACTGCCTGCCATAGTGGCTTCTACTGCTCCCTTGTAAATGACAAGCAATTACCAGGCGAAAGGGGGGATTCCTATGTGGTAACCCCCTGCATGAATACAGTGCTGTTAAACCCAGGCAGTGCTGTATTCATGTGAGCAGCCACAGGCCTCTGTGCTCTGAAACATTTCTGTGATATCAACAGGCGGTGTGCAAAGTGCAAGAGACAGGTGCAGTGTACCCCTTTTCCAGTTGAAAATAAACTTTTTAAAGTAATGTATTAAAAAAAAATAATATCCTAAAAATGTAAAAAATGTTTATATCTGTGCAACACAATGAAGAACTTTTTCTAAAGCATTAGGAGATGCTATAAGAAACAGCTTGTCTGTGCCAGATGCAGGGCAACAGTGCATCCCTCAGTGCCTGCTGCAGGCAAGCGATGTGCTTGGAAGGTAATTAAACCCCCTTTGCACTTAATGTGTGCTAAGCTGGCAGAAAATGTGGCAGGCTGTCAGAGCACTTTCTGTGGGGAAGCACCATTAGGTCGGTGGGACTGAGTCCCATTCAGTGTGCATGGATATTAGAAAGTTCAGCTGTTTAGGTATTTTAACCCTGTGATGGTGTATATACTGTGGGTCCCACTGCAGCAAAATAATAATAATCTGTAAACCATCAAATCAGGTTTGTGATAACTGCCCTCCATCTCTCCTGAAGAGAAGCCCCCACTGGTTTAGGATGCTTTGAGTTATAGCTGATAGTAGCTGGGGGCCCTAGCTGTGCCATGCCTGCCATAAAGCAACGCTCCTGCCTGCAGTGCCTAGTGGTGTTTGTGGGCTTGGGGCTGCCGTCTCCATCCCCACTCAGAGTCATTTCACTTCTCTAAATTATCTCTGCCTATCTCACATATTGATTGCTGGGAGCACCACAGGACATGCACCGTGCACCCTCCCAAACATTCATGCGGGGAATTCGATAACAATTACTGGAGTGACTCAGGCATACATATATTGCATCTAGAACTTTGCACTCTCGTAAAACTACAACTCGGGCACAAACATTCATTCTACATTGTTGGGTTTTTACTAGAATATATATGGCTCACGTAAGCATAATACATCTGCAATGTAGGATTCATATTTAACCCAGGCACGGATATTACGTCCTTACAAGAGAACAACTCACACATGGATATTAACTCTAGAACTTAAGACCCTTACAAGAGTACAACTCAGACACACATATAAACTTTAGAACTTTGGTTCTTTACAAGAGTACAACTCAGACATGGATATTAATGGATA
This sequence comes from Xenopus tropicalis, assembly GCF_000004195.4. Classification (NCBI taxonomy): domain Eukaryota; kingdom Metazoa; phylum Chordata; class Amphibia; order Anura; family Pipidae; genus Xenopus; species Xenopus tropicalis. Next base: position 22,897,238 of record NC_030685.2, read on the forward strand.
TTAACAACTAGAACTTTGGTTAATTATAAGAGTACAACTCAGACGCAGGTATTAACTCTAGAATGTAAGACCGTTACAAGAGTACAACTCAGATGCACATATAAAATCTAGAACTTTGGTTCCTTACAAGAGTACAACTCAGACATGGATATTAATGGATATTAACAACTAGAACTTTTGGATACACCTCAGACACAGGTATTTACTCTAGAACTTAAGACCCTTACAAGAGTACAATTAACTCTAGAATTTAAGACCTTTACAAGAATACAACTCAGACATGGATATTAAATCTAGAACTTAGGTGTTTTTCCGTTGTACAACTCAGATATGTATATTAACTCTAGAGCTTAAGGCCCTTACTAGAGTACATGGATATTAACTCTAGAACTTAAGGCATGTAGGACGGCACTGGAACAAAATACAGCCCTGCTTAGGCCCAAATATTAAATCCAGAACACAGGATTCTTACATAGACACAACTACAATCTAGAATGAGGAACGACTACAATCTAGAATAAGGAAGCCAGAAGTGTGATTAATACAGCATTGCACACTCAGTCAGGAGTCCTACTCTTGGTATAAAGATTATAGGGGTGATCATAGCAGGCTCCTTGCTCTTTATGGGCCCCCACAAAGCCACCACTGAATGCTAAAGGGAAGGCAAAAGTGAAACCCTCAGATTTATATTAAGGCTGCCCACGTGCTCTTGTTGAACTAAATGGCTGTGACAGAGTGATGTAGTTCAACAACAGATGTAATGCTACAGGTTTGATGATCCAGGAGGATACTTTGCCCTAGGAGAACTGGAGAACTTGGATTTACCATAATTTTTCTAAATAGTCTTTTCTGCCTTGAATTGAGGGAAAACACAGCAGAATGCTGCCTAATGCCATTGATGCTGATTAGCAAACCATATGACAATATGAGATTTATATAGAAGGAATGATAAATATATCCGTATCTATATTGAGTGTTCTCTTAATATAACTATTTAAGACTGCTGGCAGATGCCCACTTGTGATATGTCACATTTAGACGAGGCCGCCTGATGCAAAGAGCTTCCTATGAGGCAGAACTGGGGCACACTTGGCAGGCACTAAGGAGAGGAGACAAAAAACCCACTTATTACTGAACAGACAGGAATTCTAGGCTGATCTGGAGGACTAATGATAAAGCTTCAACAATGTGAGATTCTATGTTGTAAACCATTGTGGTAAAGGTCACTGGTTATGTTAAAGGGTAATTACATTGTGCCGCTTCACACCGGCTTCTGTATGGGATCTGTTATCTGGAATGCCTGGGACCTGGGGAATTCTGGATAAGGGATCTCATCTAAAACCCATACTTGTATTTTAAATGTAGTAACAGGAGAGAACCTGGACTCAGTTGGCACTTTAGCAGGGATGGCAAATAGCTTCCCTTGGTAACAGGGTTTTTATTAGGAAATCTGGCTCGTTTAGTGCAGAGAGCACAATTGCCCTCTGACCCCAGTGCCGGTGTAAGAGGGGTAATTGGGTGAGCGAAGGGAAGGAGGCAGATAGGACAGTGTCTATGTACAGGTATAGGACCCGTTATCCAGAATGCTCAGGATCAAGTGTATTCTGGATAAGGGGTCTTTCCGTAATTTGGATCTCCATACCTTAAGTCTACTAAAAAATCAATAAAACATTAATTAAACCCAATAGGATTGTTTTGCCTCCAATAAGGATTATTTCTATCTTAGTTGGGATCAATTACAAGGTACTGTTTTATTTCTACAGGGAAAAAGGAAATCAGTTTTAAAATTCTGAATTATCTGTTTAAAATGGAGTCTATGGGAGACGGGCTTTCCGTAGTTCGGAGCTTTCTGGATAATGGGTTTCCGGATAAGGGATCCCATACCTGTATTTTATTCCTTTTTAGTGTCTTTTGGAGGCTGGAATCCTAATTTTTATTACCCCAGGACGACCCATGACAACCCTGAGACTCCATAGAGACTCCATAGCGAGAGTGTACTGGATCAGATCGAACCCAGGACAGCAGTGCCACAAGGTAATGCTAATGACCTTCCAGTTTATATCTAGAATTCAGCTGATTTGTTTCAGATTAAAGGGAGAGTTCTTATATACATCAACTATTATTCAATTCCTCAATTTCTATTCTTTTATCCATTCTAATTATTTGCCCTTCGTCCCCAGCAACCAAAAGAGCCAAGTGATAAAAATAAAGACCAACTGCAAACTGTCTTACAATATCATGGCCTACATTATACTTAAGCTTAAGAAGTAAAATTCTATTTTAATGATTAATTTCAGATTATTGAGAATAATGAGCTACCCTTACTAGCAAGGTGAGTGATAGCTCAGTCCCTGTTCCAGGTGTTGGACTGCAACTCAAGCCTTTGGCTGTTGGGGATGCTGGGAGCTGTAGTTTAACAACAGCTAAAACCCTTGTCTCCTGAGTTCTCTTCTCAAGGGGCCACAGCAGCAATAAATGATATTGTACCTATTAATACTATAAACGAGAAATAAAACAGTTTACATTCTCTAACATGGTGCATTGGTGCAGTAACCCATAGCAACTGGTCAGTTCCTTACATTAGTACATTAACTGCACTAGACTGATGGAAACAAATTGCTGATTGGTTGCTATTGGTTAGTTCAATAGAGATAATATGTATCATTAAACTCAGCGGCCCTTGGCTCTTTTCCCCCATAGACATGCATGTGGTGTGTTGTATGGCATAGAGGAATGCAGGCAGTTCCCATGTTTGATGAATCTGAGTATGGGATGGTGTTAGGAAAATGGGTTGTGTATAATGTGTAGGGTAATGCACGATAGGACCAGGGGTTCATGGGTTAATTGTAGGATATGTATATAGGAAGGCAAGAATGTGTCAGTAGAGCAGCAGTAACTTTGGAATAGTGTGTATAGTAAGGCAATTCTGCCAGTATAATGTATATGTTGCTCTGCGCTTATGTATTTATCAAGTTATAGTTGCCATATGGATAAACCCGTGGGCTCGGACACAGATCTGCTGATGGGAGAAGGTTGGCATACCCTTTCCTTGCTCAATGAGCCCTGAATCTCCCAACTTTCCTCTCCCTTCTACTGTAATTGGGGGCCTTTAGGCTGTTACCCCCCTGCACAGCACCCAGGTGCCCCGTTACACACACAGGAGAGACCAGAGGCACAGGAGCTGGATTGGGTTATGTAACTCAGGATCCATTCTTGGGTGCCTTCCTAATGCTGGGAGCGCATCTATCAAAGTCACCGCGCTGGCACCAGTTCTGCCACCGTTGCAGTGCTTCCAGGGAACCGGGTCCCATTAGGCTCAGCAATTAGCGTTTCAAATGGGATTTTCTTTCCTCGTTTTTTTTCTTTTAGAGATGTGTCGGGTTAGCAACTCCCTGACTCCTGCACCTGCCTCCGGCTGCTAAAGTGGAGCTGAGGGAAAGGTGCCAAGAACTGGCTTTATTCAGCTCATAATACCCACGCATAACCAGAACCACAGCAATAATCAACAGGGGGATGGATAGTTAACCCATTAGTGCCAACCAGTACTTGACTTCCCCTTGCACCAAGCACCCCAGTATATAATTGCACATGATTTAGGAATTGATGTGAAATGAGACAGAGAGATAGGGTGCTGCTACACTATATTAGTAACCTGCAAAGGTAAGGGAGGAGGCAGTTCCCAGTAACAGCATGGTTAATATATATATATATATATAGTGCAAACATGTAACATAAAATAAGGTTTGTTTAGTTTATTCGATTTGGGGATTTAAATCTCTTTCAGTTTTAGTTTTACCTTTTATAAAGTCCTATAGGTGCTGCAGTTATACATACATATGTAGATAGGTAGATATAGATAGATAAATATATATATACAGGCTCTGGATATTGGAGAAGCAAGTACATAGAAGGTAGTGATGCTAATAGTGGACCCCCATAAAATGCAGCTAGTGGGGCTGTCTAACAACTCACATTAGCAAATGGGGTGCCCTGGAATAACTGGGGCTCAAGTGGGTGAGAGGTAAGTTGCCCTTGAAAGCTCACTTACCTGTACCAGTCCAGACCCCTTTCGTAGTTTCTATCGAAAAAATGTGGTTCAGTTCCCATGGCCCGCACTTGGGGGTGCACCCTGATAAATTCCAGCACAGCCCTTGTTCCCCCCTTTTTCACCCCCACAATAATAGCCTGGGGGAGCCTCTTCTGTCCGTATCTGGGGGTAGCAGTGCAGTTCCAGGGGGGAGACGTTGGCTGCTCTGTGGGTTTGGATGGGGCCCTTGTTACTTGGGTCGGTTCCGTTTGGTTCTTGCCCTGTATGTCCGATACTGTGTGGGTAAGAGGGGCGCTGCTTGGAGGGGCAGTGGTGGCAGAGTGGGGGCACGGAGGGATTTTCTGCAGCAGTTTCTTGCTCCCTATTAAATGGGGCAGGGGGCAGCTGAGCTGCTCATAGCCTTGCTGCATGCTGGACTGGTCCCGGCTGTTCATGCTGGACTGGTCCCGGCTGTGCATGCTGGAATGGCTGCGGAGGATGAGGTTGTAGCAGAGCAGGGTGCAGGACAGGCACAGGGTGCAGACGAAGAGGTATTTCCGTGCCCTGCGGGGGCTCAGTCTGGGTGCCATGCTGTTATACATTGGGGCCACATCGTGCCCACCCCGGGCTGCTGCATGTGCGACTGTCCCGGCCGGAGCGGCACACACAGGCTGCCAGTACTGCCCGGCACACCCCCCTGCCTGAGATCAGCTGGGGAAGGAGGGCTCTGTGCATCCCTCCACCCTCTTACCTTATCCACCTCCCGGTGCGGGCACTCAGTCTCTGCGCTGCTGCTGCCACAGCGGGTCGGGCGATTGTAGCTGCGTCTGTGCGATAAGCAGCCGCGACTCTCCTGCCCTCTGCTCTGCCCATAGGCACCGACCTGCCCCTCTGCCAAATGCAGCCGCTTCCTAGGGGCATCCCATAGCCATTAGCACAAAGGGCACTGTCCGGAACCTTTAACTTTATATACTGAATTATTATTCCGCAGCAACGGGAGCTCTTACTTGCAGCCCTCCAGCTGTTGGGCAACTACAACTATCAGCCTCCGTGTTGGGACTGGAAATAGCAGAACAGCTGCATGGCTGTAGGCTTCAAGTCTCTGATCCATCAATGCTTTCTATCTCAATTTAAACAGCCTACCGAGAACTGGTGTATTGAGTGTAGCAACCTGAGCAGCATAAATGCCAGTATTATTAACCCTTGCATTATTGCTCATTGCCAGGCACCTGTAATCTTTCAAAGGGTGCAAGGGCCACACAAAGCTACAAGCCTGTTCATAGGGGGAATAAAGAACTTTATTCTACCCAGCAGATTTCTCTCTTTCTGGCAACTAAGTGTGAATAGTAAGTCAAAGACTGACAATTGTCCGTGAATTTCTGCATTTTGCCATTGGCAGATATTTTTTGGTAAATGAGCACACAAATTCGATGCTGAAAAAATGTGTGCGTCAAAAAAGCGCGTTTTTTTAGCCACTCGTCATTTCACGTGTTTCGCCAATTTTTCACCGTTTTGTGCATTTTTTCACAGTTTCGGGAATTTTTCGCCAAAGCAAAACAGTACAGATTTGCTAATCACTACACATGTGTGCACTTTAGGCTCATATCTGACTCCAACAGAAATCACTGGGGAAAAATGACTGTATCTATGGGGCTCTCACCCTCTTATCAGTATATAATTTGTATACATACCCAGCCAGGCCTGGTCTGTCCTTCAAAATAGGCCCTGGCATTACAAGTACACAGAGACCCAAACAGCCCCCCACCAGCCCAATAAATAGTGACTGTCTGTGGCATCTTACAGCAGCCCCTCTGGCCAGAATCTACAGATTGCCAGTCATTGCCAGCCAATGCCCAGCCCTGAAAGGCTTGATAAAAGCCCTAACTAAAGAAACTGCTACTATTGCCTCCCTGTGTATCTGTTGAACTGACTCTGAGATGAAGGAAACTCTTCAGCAGCTGGAAGGCCACAGGCAATGTGTCCCACTAGCAAGGAAGCAGGACTATACTAGTACAGTATATTTCATGCATAGGTATCCCTACCCCTTGCCAGGTATTAGGGCACCCCTTTTTGTATTATCATTTTTTTCTGGGTGCTTTGCTAAAGCAACTGACCACCTACCACCAGTGGTGTAACAGTATAGGCAGCAGAACCATCGGCTGCTGGAGATGCCAGTTGGAGTACTGATGCGCAGTCTCCATACCAAGGGTGTCGCTATAGACTCATGAACCCCTACATATATATATTCCCCAAATGCCTATGTCTCCAAATGGTCTTCACTTTCTTCCTTTCACCCCTATGTACCCTCACCCCATGCATGTGTAACGCAGAATTGCTTCCTGTGGGTCTAACAGAGAAGACCTGTGTCTGGCCTGAACCTACAAGGGATGTGGTTTTGCCACCACCACCTGCCACATGTTTCCTTATATTCTAAATAAATCAAATATGGAAGGTGGAAGAGAAGGGAACACTGGACCCCACAACCAGGTAACTCTCCATGTAAAGTTGCCACAGGGTTGGAAATAGATGGCATTTCTGCTCAAACCCCAACTGCTTTGTGGGCATTTTATGGGTACCAACCATTGCAGGACCTTGCTTCAGACTGCATAGGGGTCCCTCTTAGATCCCAGGTACAATAGCAACCCCTAAAACCCCCGTAGCTATCCCTGCTCAGTACATGGAACACTGGTGATACCCCCCAAGGGCATAATGTCCTAATCCATGGTGTCCATGGATTACATTGTCCCATTACAAATGTCTGTCCTGACAGTCTTTATATTGCTAGCCCAAGATATCAGCATATATATATATATATATATATATTTTTTTTTTTTTTTTGGCATGATCTGTAGAAGCTTGTAAAGAAAAGACAGAAGGAACAGTGTGGAAAACACCTCAATATGAGACAGAGGATCATGTGCGATCTGCATGCGTCTGTGCCGGGAGGAGAAAACACGCGTGTGTATTTCTGCGCCTTTTTCTTAAGTAGAGCTGTCAGTCAGTCTGACTCCTGAAAGGGCGCTGGGCTTTATGAAGCAGAGCTCTGATTGACATCCCTACTTTCCTACAGGCTGGAGAGCGAAGGAATATTGCTCCAGAAAGAGGTGGATGTTTCCTCCCATGACAGCTCATATTAGAACCTTCTCTGCGGCTTTAGGGGTAGCTGCCCCCGCCTGTTTGATTTACAGTTCTATGAGAAGCTTCATGTTGATCTCTTGCACCCTGGACTATTTGTACAGCACCCTGAGGGTAGAGCTGCCTGGCTCTGTCTGCGTAAGGGGTCATTGCATGGGGCACACAGCTAAAGGTTAGGGGCTCAGTCACCAGCGCCACTTGATTTTATTGGTTCATTATGAGTGAGCCCCTGGGAATGCCAAGTGCAAGTGAGGACTGTCAGCTGATGTGTATATCATGTCCCTGTCTGGCCAGCTTTTTGTTTGCTGCGCCTTCGCTCTGCACAACATCCGCCAAGTTGCCTTCAACACAGAGAATCAGTAATGAGAAGGAGAAGAAGGGGTCATTAAAAATATTGGTCTCTGTATGTGCCCCCTAGTAGTAATGAGTGAATCTGTCCCATTGCCAAATAATTCACAAAATGGCAAAATTTCACAAAACACATTGAAGTTAATGGACATTAATTGCTGCTACTACACAACTTTTTGTGTTGTGTTTGGTGTTTTTTTCGTGGCGAAACCTGGTGAAAAATGTTGCTTCTCGCTCCCCCCTAGCTCCCCAGAGTAAGACCCTACTCTTAATAGCTTAATGACGATCCGCCCTTCCCTAAATCTCTCTCGTCTGTACCCCCTAGATAGATCCTAGGGTAAATCCTAAACTTATTAATGATCCATCCTTTCATAAAACTCTCCCATTTGCAACCCTTAAAGGAACAGTAACATCAAAAAATTAAAGTGTTTTAAAGTAATTAAAATATCATGTGCTGTTGCTCTGCAAAAAAACTGGTGTTTTTGCTTCAGAAAAGCTACTATATAAATAAACTGCTGTGTAGCCATGGGGGCAGCCATTCAAGCTGGAAAAAAGGAGAAAAGGCACAGGTTACATAGCAGATAACTGGTAGATAAGCCCCATATAATGGGGGTTTGTCAGTTACCTGCTAAGTAACCTGTGCCTTTTCTCCTTTGAATGGCTGCCCCCATGGCTACACAGCAGCTTATTTATATAAACTATAGTAGTGTTTCTGAGGCAAACACACCAGTTGTAGCAATGCAGGGCAACAGTATATTATATTGTAATTACTTTTATACACTTTCATTTTTTGGTGTTACTGTTCCTTTAACTTCAAGAGTCAAGTTGATTCTCCAATGGGAATCATTCATTTTAGTATTACTTGTTATCTAATACAGGTATGGGACCTGTTATCCAGAATGCTTGGGACCTGGGATTTTCCGGATAAGGGATCTTTCCGTAATTTGGATCTCCATAATTTAAGTCTGCTAAAAATCATTTAAATATTAAATAAACCCAATGGGACTGTTCTGCCCCCAATAAGGGGTAATTATATCTTAGTTGGGATCAAGTACAGGTACTGTTTTATTATTACAGAGAAAAGGGAATCATTTAACCATTAAATAAACCCAATAGGGCTGTTCTGCCCCCAATAAGGTGTAATTATATCTTAGTTGGGATCAAGTACAGGTACTGTTTTATTATTACAGAGAAAAGGGAATCATTTAACCATTAAATAAACCCAATAGGGCTGTTCTGCCCCCAATAAGGGGTAATTATATCTTAGTTGGGATCAAGTACAGGTACTGTTTTATTATTACAGAGAAAAGGGAATCATTTAACCATTAAATAAACCCAATAGGGCTGTTCTGCCCCAATAAGGGGTAATTATATCTTAGTTGGGATCAAGTACAGGTACTGTTTTATTATTACAGAGAAAAGGGAATCATTTAACCATTATATAAACCCAATAGGGCTGTTCTGCCCCCAATAAGGGGTAATTATATCTTAGTTGGGATCAAGTACAGGTACTGTTTTATTATTACAGAGAAAAGGGAATCATTTAACCATTAAATAAACCCAATAGGGCTGTTCTGCCCCCAATAAGGGGTAAGGGTACAAGGTTCTGTTTTATTATTACAGAAAAAAAGGAAATCATTTTTAAAAATCAAAATTATTTGCTTATAATGGAGTCTATGGGAGATGGTCTTTCCATAATTCGAAACTTTCTGGATAATGGGTTTCCGGATAACTGAAAAAAGTGTTTTAATGCTTTTAGAATTAGCTGTATGAAACCAACAAGAGAGAGAGGCAATAGAACAGGCCCTGAGGGAAGTGGGAAACATGTTGCTCCCATGTCTTTGGTTGCTACACTACAGCTCCAATCATGGTTGAACCTTTAATTATATCCTGAAGAATTCTTGGAATCATAGGCATGAGTGGGGGACCCCCAAAAGGTGCATGTAAACAAGCCTACCAGCCTCAGTAAAGCTGGGCATTCATGAAAATATCTGCCGACGTGGGGAGGCCCTCAACAACAGATCTTTGTCTGATTTTGGATAAATTTGGCCAATGATTAGATCCTAACAGGAGCCTTAGCAGACCCACTGGTAGAGGACACATCAGTGTTAGGTTTGCGATGTGCCTGGTTCAGTGTTGTTTGCCCATCCGTGCCTATGCTGCACCCCCTCAAGCTCATTGCCCTCCCCTTGGCATGCCTACTCCACATCACCGTCCAGTTTTAAAAACTTGCAACCCTAATTAACCTACCTGATGAGACCATCTGGCTAATTCTTGGGGCAGATATTGGTTGCTCAGGCCCTTAGATTTACCCCATATATAGTGGGTCAAACTACCGGGTCAAAGTGGAGAAGTTATAGGAAACCTGTCACCTATTTTTGGGAAATAGCCATTGGACCTGTCTCCAAAGGCAACCTTAGGCATGGCTGAGATTCTAGCTACCATTGGCCGGGGTGCTTGAGACAATAAAAAGATAAGAAGAGTGTAGAAAAGCAAAGAAAACAAATGCATAGCTGGTTACAGAACCTTTATAAACCTGCCCAGCATAGTCATAGAAATGAAACAGAAATATGAGTGGAAACCATAGTATTCCTTTAATCACTGGAAATACCAAGTACATTAGCAGCCCTGCACAACCAGAGGTATATACATCAATAACAGAATTATCTGTGTTTTGCTTTACACCGGGATGCACCATGTTTGCTTTCCTTTGAAAATAATTAGCCCCTAATCATCCCCAAATGATGGTGTCTTCATCCAATTGCCTTAGTAAAAAGTCAGTAATAACCTGGATGTACAGCTGTAATTGTTGTTAAGAGCTGCTCGTCTTCACACTGTGCTCGGCCGTGGAACGAACCAATCCCAGAGTCGGCACACAAGGGCAATTTAAAGAGCTGCCAACAGGGCACGTTTTAAGGATTTTGCCACGTTGAGCTCCAATGATTCAAAAACACAGAGCAATTATCTATCTAGTTAAGATCAGTTGGATCAGATAAAGTTCTACCTGTAAGCAGCAAAGGCTGGCAACTTTAGCTTTGCAATGAGGCTAAGGACTCTCCAGCAAGTTGGGAAGACAACAAGGGATTCCCCGGCCAGTTCCAGGTATCAGTGGGCGCTGTTATTTAGTCAATTACAGCTCAAGATATCACTTTCCTGTCGGCACTGTAGTGCATTACCCTTAGTAAGAGTACAATAAGCTTCATCCAAGAAGACTGTGAACATATTGAATGATGGATGTTCATATACACTACATGGCAAAGGTATAAACAATTACATGTCCTTACATGGAACACTCACTGCTGAATGTCCAAGTGTTGGTGGTAGCAATAGCAGAACAAGAACCTTTTGTAGGGAATTCTTATGGGTGATCAGAATCAAACAACCCTAACATTAACAATCTTGGTTGGTGAAAAAGCTACCACCATTGGAAATGCATCCTCTTTAGTCATAAATGGCATCTTGCCATCTAGCAGTCTTAGGGCTCTGGCACACGGGGCGATTAGTCGCCAGCGACAAATCTCCCTGTTCGCGGGCGACTAATCTCCCCGAGTTGCCATCAGTTGCCTTCCCACCGGCGAACATGTAAGTCGCTGGTGGGATGGCACACGCGGCGGCGCGATTTCGGCAAATCGCCGGAAATGCCTCGCAAGGCAACTTCGGGGATTTGCCGAAATCGCCTGTGCAGCATGTACCATCCCACCGGCGACTTACATGTTCGCCAGTGGGATGGTAGTTCGGGGAGATTAGTCACTCGTGACAAGGGAGATTTGTCGCGGGCGACTAATCTCCCCGTGTGCCAGAGCCCTTATAGAGGAGTCTGGATTTGGCAAGTGCCAAGGAGAACACTATCTGCCTGAATGTCCCATGCAAGCATGGTGGAGAAGAAGTAATAGTTCTTGGGCTATTTTCCATGGCTTGGGCTAGGGCCCCTGGTTCCATTAAAAGCAAACCTAAATGACACTTTGACATGTTTCCTATTTTCTGCTAATGGTTTGAGAAAGGCTCTTTCTTTTTCCAGCAAAATAACAACCCCGTGAACAAAGCATGTCCATTCATAATGGGTTTGCTGAGATTAAAAAGAACTTTACTGATCTACACAGAACCCTGACTTCAACCCAGCTGAGCACTTGTGGGATGATCTGGAATGCTGACTGTGGGCCAGGCCTTATTGCCCAACGTCACTAATGGTCTTATGGCTGAATGAAAGCAAATCTCACCTTCAACATCTAGTGGGACCTTCCCAGAAGAGCAGAGGCTGGTATAACAGCAAAGGGCAGCTTCATATTAATTACCTTGGTTTGGGAATGAGCTGTTGGGCAGGCAGGTGCCCAAAAATAGGGAGAATAAAACAAAATATGTGTGTTTTGAAATTTAGAGACCAACAACTATATAATAATAAGTTCTCCAATAGCAAGCCTTGTATTAGTAGCCTCCCAAACAAAAGTTTGCCCCTCCTCCTTCTGCAGCCAATAAGATGCACTCTGTGCAGTAGGCCTTTACCAGCTGATCATTCACACAAACAACAACAAATAATTAGAATTTGCCATTGTTTATATGTTGTTTTTATTTCAAAACCAAGATCAATCCCTTTTTTACAGCTCCTCCTCCTTTTTTCTTGACATCAGTTAATGAGGATACTGTCCCTTTAAGTAATCCTTTATAATGCAGTTGGCTTTATTTATCAAGGCACGCTTGCCTGTTCTAGTTGCCCTATCAAGGCCTGTCACTTCATTGCATACACGCAGCATTTAAATGAGCCCAGGCTGGCCCGATATTTCTGAAGAAATAAGAATCGGCCGCCTCATGTGATTCGGTGAGAGACTCCACACTCCCCCGCAGTGCACCTGTCAGGGACACACATCCCTTTATTCTTTTTATTTATAGCACTTTGCGCATTGCTGTAAAAAGGGGGCATAGTGAGCACAGGCGTTCAGTCATTCTGACATGCAGATAGATAGGAATAGTAAACACATAGGCAGCATGGGTGGTGGCGCTGAATGATGCATTGCACTTGTGTGCCAACTCTCTCTGCATATTGGATCAGCAATGACGCTTAGGTGCTATGGCTCTCACTATACAGGGTGCACCTGGGCCCACCCATGATGCTGACGTCGGTGGCGCTGTATGGTTGGATGTTGCAGATTGGGTGTAGGGTTGCCACCTTTCTAGAGACTTTTTACCAGTTGGTGGGGGCGGCACAAAAGGAGGGTGTGGCAGCTGGAGGGAGGGTAAGGGCAGGGGTACACGGTTAGATTGCCTTGAGAGAAAACTTTGGGCGACTTCGGTAAATCGCGACGCCGCGTATGCTATCCCACTGCGATTTACATTCTAGCGGGTGGGATGGTATTGCGGGGAGATTAGGCGTCCGCGACAATGAAAATTTGTTGCGCACCGACTAATCTCCCTGTGTGTCACTGCCCTAATGGAGTGCATCCAGGAAGAAATAAAGTAAGATCTAAGCAGATTGGGGTGGTTCGGGGAGGGCAGGGGTGGGCCAGGGGCTAATATTAAGGGCATTGCAAATTTACTGGCAAAAATTTGCAATACCAGCCCAGGCCTTGGCAGGTGTTTTACCAGACAGGCTAGTAAAATACCGGCCAGGTGGCAACCCTAATTAGATGTGAAGGTAGGTGTGGGAAAATCTGTATAGGTATGTGTATGTATATGCACACAGGGCTAATATCAGCCAATGGTTGGACAGTGTTTGGGCTGGGACAATGTATTTGTGAAAATTCCGAGAGCATTTTATGGCACACAATTAAAACAGAAGCAGGATGATTTTTATCATGGAAGAAATGAGCAGCTTTATTTTGTGAGTATTGCGCCGCTCAGCCAACGAGCGCTCATCAGATCTGTAGCTGAGAATTGATTTATGCCTAAAGGATAAACCATAACGCGCTCGCCTTGGCCTTTGTGGAACACCCTTTATGATTTTGTGATTAAACATTGATTCCCTTTATTGTATGGCTTATCGTTGCTTTATAATTCACTTACACATCTTGTGCTTTGTCTTGAGCATTCTTACCCAGACAGAGCATGTGTTACAGGGATGGCGCCGACGGCCCGCTTTATGCCAGGGTGCAGGGAGTTGTAGGCCAGACAAACTGAGACAACCACTATTAGAAAGCTTACCAGTGTTATTCTGTCAGTATTCACTTTCTAGTCTTGCGTTTGAGCTCTAAAATAACTGAAATGACAGGTTCTGTAATGTAAGCAAGTAATTAAAGTTCCCGAAAAAAAAGTTCTTCATGCATGTTACACTGAGAGTTGTAGCCCCAAGGCATGCAGATAGGGCCCCATGAACACAATATTAGATCTTTCATTATAATGAAAAAAAAAACAGTGCATGGGATGAGGGATATGGATATAAATGCTTCCAGATTGGCCTAATTAAAATGAAATTGATAAAACTGCTAAAATGCTCACTTTCCATTACCAAGTAATAGCTTCAGAACCCTGTGTTATGCTTCAGATACTGCTGTACCCTGGCAGGACAGAGAAACACAGAGAAGAAAAAGTAGGGAGAAAGAAGGAGGGTACAAGCAGTCACAGGCAGCAAAAATAATAATAAAAATTTAAAAAAAAAGAGAAGTAGAAAGGAAATAAGACAGAAAAGTGGAAGATGGGAAAGCAAGGAGTTTGTTAGAGAGAGAGAAAGTGAGAAGCAGAGATGAAGGGAAAGAAGGAATGAGTAAAAGAAACAGAGAGCAAAAGAGGGTGAAAATTGATAGAGTAAAGGAATGAGACTCAGGGAAAGCCTTGTGCCCTGGAACAACTCATCAGTACCCTGCCCACCCAAGCCTCCCACCCACTGACTAAAGGCCAAGTAATACAAACAATAAACCAGTCTAAAAAGCAATATGTCTGTGATTGGAGGGATGAGATAGCAAACTCCCAGAATTTTACTATCTACCAATCACTAGGGAGGAATTACAGACTGGCCCCATACCTGGAAAGACTACAGAACCCCAGTACAGACTGAGTGCCCACAGCCTGGAGATTGAACTGGGTCGGCACCGACAGACCTACAGGCCCAGGGAGAGCCGGCTGTGCCAGCGATGTGACCAGGGGGCAGTAGAGGATGAGACCCACTTCCTGCTACACTGCCCCAAATACTCAGCACTGAGAGACACCCACTGCCAGAGACTCTCCCATCACATCCCAGACTTCCCATCAATAGAAGAAGAGAGAAAACTCTGCATCCTACTGGGAGAAGAGGCACCGACAGTAACAACGGCAGCACAATACATAACTGACTGTCATAGACTGCGAGAGACAGGACTTTCCCTTGTCCCCATATACTGACCCCATAACCCCACCCCCTTAAACCCCTCCATTTTCCATATACTGACCCCATAACCCCACCCATTACACCCTTTACCTGCTTTGGCAATGCTAAATGTATTTGGTCCTGCCAATAAAGCTCATTTGATTTGATGAGTGAGAGGCTGAGCCACAGAGAAAAGAGAGAGACAGAGACTGAAGCAGGGTAAAAGAAAATCAAGAGAATGAGGGGAAGGCAGAGGGTTTAGGCAAAGCAATAAAGGGAATAAACAAGAGACTGAAGTATAAAAACAGAGAGAGAAAAGTAATTATGGGAGAGAGACTGAGAAAGAGATGGAATGTGTGAGAGAGATGGGTAAGATACAGAGATAGAGAGAGCTAATTGAGAGACAAGGGCAGAAAAGGAATTAGTGAGAGACCGAGAAAGAGAAAAGTGGAGAGTGAGAGACAAAATCAAAGAGAAGTGGAGAAACAAAGAAGAAATTAGTGAGAGACAGAGGCAGAGATGATGAATGATTGAGAGACAGGGGTAGAGAGAAGGAGTGTGAGACAGGGGCAGAGAGAAGGAGTGAGAGACAGGGGCAGAGAGAAGGAGTGAGAGACAGGGGCAGAGAGAAGGAGTGAGAGACAGGCAAGGAGTTAGTGAGAGACAGGGACAGAGAGAAGGAGTGAGAGACAGGTAAGGAGTTAGTGAGAGACAGGGACAGAGAGAAGGAGTGAGAGACAGGCAAGGAGTGAGTGAGAGACAGGCAAGGAGTGAGTGAGAGACAGACAAGGAGTGAGTGACAGACAGACAGACAAGCAGTGAGTGAGAGACAGGCAAGGAGGGAGTGAGAGACAAGCATGGAGTAAGTGAGAGACAGGCAAGGAGTGAGTGAGAGACAGGCAAGGAGTGAGTGAGAGACAGACAAGGAGTGAGTGACAGACAGACAGACAAGCAGTGAGTGAGAGACAGGCAAGGAGGGAGTGAGAGACAAGCATGGAGTAAGTGAGAGACAGGCAAGGAGTGAGTGAGAGACAGACAGACAGACAGACAAGCAGTGAGTGAGAGACAGGCAAGGAGTGAGTGAGAGACAGACAAGCAGTGAGTGAGAGACAGGCAAGGAGTGAGTGAGAGACAGACAAGGAGTGAGTGAGTGAGAGACAGGCAAGGAGTGAGGGAGAGACAGACAAGGAGTGAGTGAGAGACAGGCAAGGAGTGAGTGAGAGACAGACAAGGAGTGAGTGACAGACAGACAGACAAGCAGTGAGTGAGAGACAGGCAAGGAGGGAGTGAGAGACAAGCATGGAGTAAGTGAGAGACAGGCAAGGAGTGAGTGAGAGACAGACAGACAGACAGACAAGCAGTGAGTGAGAGACAGGCAAGGAGTGAGTGAGAGACAGACAAGCAGTGAGTGAGAGACAGGCAAGGAGTGAGTGAGAGACAGACAAGGAGTGAGTGAGTGAGAGACAGGCAAGGAGTGAGGGAGAGACAGACAAGGAGTGAGTGAGAGACAGGCAAGGAGTGAGTGAGAGACAGACAAGGAGTGAGTGAGAGACAGACAAGCAGTGAGTGAGAGACAGGCAAGGAGTGAGTGAGAGACAGACAAGGAGTGAGTGAGTGAGAGACAGGCAAGGAGTGAGGGAGAGACAGACAAGGAGTGAGTGAGAGACAGGCAAGGAGTGAGTGAGAGACAGACAAGGAGTGAGTGAGAGACAGGCAAGGAGTGAGTGAGAGACAGACAGACAAGCAGTGAGTGAGAGACAGACAAGGAGTGAGTGAGAGACAGACAAGGAGTGAGTGAGAGACAGGCAAGGAGTGAGTGAGAGACAGACAGACAAGCAGTGAGTGAGAGACAGGCAAGGAGTGAGTGAGAGACAGGCAAGGAGTGAGTGAGAGACAGACAGACAAGCAGTGAGTGAGAGACAGACAAGGAGTGAGTGAGAGACAGACAAGGAGTGAGTGAGAGACAGACAGACAAGCAGTGAGTGAGAGACAGACAAGGAGTGAGTGAGAGACAGGCAAGGAGTGAGTGAGAGACAGACAAGGAGTGAGTGAGAGACAGACAGACAGACAAGCAGTGAGTGAGAGACAGACAAGGAGTGAGTGAGAGACAGACAGACAAGGAGTGAGTGAGAGACAGACATGGAGTGAGTGAGAGACAGACAGACAGACAAGGAGTGAGTGAGAGACAGACAAGGAGTGAGTGAGAGACAGACAAGGAGTGAGTGAGAGACAGACAGACAGACAAGGAGTGAGTGAGAGACAGACATGGAGTGAGTGAGAGACAGACAAGGAGTGAGTGAGAGACAGACAAGGAGTGAGTGAGAGACAGACAGACAGACAAGGAGTGAGTGAGAGACAGACAAGGAGTGAGTGAGAGACAGACAGACAGACAGACAGACAAGGAGTGAGTGAGAGACAGACATGGAGTGAGTGAGAGACAGGGGCAGACAATTGTCCGTATGTATCACACAGCCCCCTCAACATTGATTGCCAGCTAAGAGCTCCACTCATTAATCTCTCCCAGTAATATAAAGTTTGTTAATTACTCTTGATTAATTAAGGTTCTTTCTGTAATTGTGTCCCTGAGCTGAGTGTTGCTGCTGATAATTAGTGACCCAGAAATTGGTATTCAGGCAATTAGCAATGTGGAAAGAGCAGGACAATTCCAGGCTCCCAGACACATGGATCGGAGCTGGAGGTTCTATGGGGACTCGGATCCTAATGCTAATTACTGTGAAATTGATACTTAGCTGTCGTTAGACCCTTTCCCAGCCAGCAGGGAGTGTGATGCTTCGTATTGCCCCTCAGCCTCCCCGCTTGTCTGTGGTCACTTACACTTTATGTCTGTCACTCTGTGGCGGGGGGGGGGGGGGCACGGGGGGCTACAGGAATGTCCTACTCAGGAATGCAGTTAACTTTTAGTATGATGTAGAGAGTAATATTCTGAAACAATTTGCAGTTGGTCTTCATTTCTTGTTTTTTGTAGTTTTTTAATTTTTAAAAAAAAACATTTTGTACAGCAGCTTTCATGTTTGGAGTTTTAGCAGCTATCTGGTTGCTAGCATCCAAATTACCTTAGAAACCAGGCAGTGGTTCAAATGAGAGATTGGAATATGAATATATGAATAAAAGGTAACAATAACAATAATATTGCAGCCTCACAGAGAAATAGTTTTTCAGCTGCAAAGAATTAGAGGAAGAAGGAAAATAATTCAATAATATACAAAATGAATAATAAAGACCTATAGAAAAGTTGCTTAGAATTAGCCATTCTATTGGCTGATACCAACGGCACAAGCAATATTGGACATTTGTGTGGTATTAACCTGTTGTTCACTATATTAGTGAATCCTACAGTGGAGTCAGAGTACTTCCAGGTTCAGTATATGGCAAAGAATTGGTTGCACCTACAATATAAGCATCTGGTTGCTAGGGTCTCACCTCACCTAGCAACCAGACAATGACTTGAGTGACAGTAAGATAAGTGATAAAAATTGTTATAACAAAATTAACAGGAGAGATGGGATCTGCTTTCTAGTTGCTAAATATCTCTTGCCCCTGGCAACCAAACATAAATAGACAGGAGCGAATAATCTGGACCCCCCCCCTTCAATAAAAAAGTCAATTTAGTCCTATAAATGGCACCAGTTCAAATACTGGCAGTGCTGAGATGGAAGCACCAGGTGTCGGCTGAACCCTAGGTACAGAATGAATACAAAGTGCTGTCTGTAAGTGATATAGCTGGCGCTTAATGGGTTAAACAAGATTTTTTTTTTTCCCTTTTGAATATCTGTTGCTTTATGTTACTCTGTAAATTTGACCTGTGACAGCGCATGGAATAGTTACATTCTGATTATTTATTTGCCGAGGGGGCACCGATTTCATCTGGGGGGCACGAGGCTCCGGTTAACCCAAAGCCAGCCCAGAGCTCTAAATAATTCCTAAAGAGATTTATATTCACAGTCAGAATGTTCCTGGGTTGCCTTTTATTTAAGGCTTTATGGAGCCGGATTAAATTCCATGTGGCACAGACTGGGAAATGCAGTGCGCCGCGCTGACACTTGGATTGCTTGGAGACGGCACAGAGGTAGGGAACTAAAGGCAGGCAAATGTGCTGCTATCTCCACAGTGAGATTGCACCGGGCCCCCTTGGGTATAATGTGGGCACCCCCTGCTATGGCGGCAAACTGTTTGCCCCACTGAATGAAAGGAAGCCTGGCACATCTTCTCTACCTTTCATCTGGCTCTGTGAGAATGAAAGATGCAGAGTACTTCTGATGAGAGAGGAAACATCTTTAGCTTTAGCTCTTAGTACAAAGAGAGGAAATGTTCCCTCGGACGCAGCGCCTAGCCCTCCATCTGTTGGCGCTTTGCTGTGTGAGCAGCACCTGCAACATCTGCCAACTCAGTCGCTCTTTCCTTCTAAGATGTCTCTAGAGGATCACATGACAGCGAGCGGTGCCAGGGTACCATTAGGCTAATGCCAGTCTCTCGGCAAAGAATCATCAGCATTCGCTCCCAGGCAGGCCCTTTGAGGTCCTTAAATTATAGCGATGATAGAGTAAGTCTTTAGAAAAAAAAAGCTGGTATTTATAAAACAAGCAGCAATGTATATACTAAAGGAAAACAAGCCAGCAACGTATATACTAAAGGAAAACAAGCCAGCAACGTATATACTATAGGAAAATACTCCCCCAAATCACAGAAATGAAGAAAAAAATTGTCCCCATGTGTAATAAAAGGCAATAAAAAGTTTAAAAATGTAATAAAAGGTTTGCCCAGGAGCAGTAACCCATAGCAACCAATAAGATGTTTGCTTTTATACAGGGTACCAGTAAATTCTACCTGCTTATTTGTTGCTATGGGTTACTGCTCCTGGGCTAACTTCGTGCCATTTATTACATTGCCCCCTTGGTGCATCTGATACTAACTGATACACTGGGATTCTGGGGAAAATGCTGCATTGAGACGTCTTCAATGATTACATAACAAGTCCAGTTGCTTTAGATTTATTTATACTAGATATGCTGCATTGAGGGTAAAAAAAAATGCCAATTTGCTTCCAAATCTGTCATTTTGTACATAGCACTATGTTTATCAATGAGCTATTTAGGGTTTGGCAATTACAGAGGATGGAAACCTTGCATGGGCTGAGCAGCTACTGCTGGACTACGGGTTTCCCAGCATGCTCCTATTTATTTTCAGGGGTTAAAGCCTCCTGGGAAACATAATCCAGCAGCATCAGTGGCCCAATGGATTCTAGATGAGAATTTAGCATGTTCTATGTAAAGCCAACTTCTTGTTCTATGCTTATGTGATGTGATCAGTGAAGGCATCTCTTGACCCTGAAGCAGCACCATATCCACCATTCCACTGCAAAATATTCTTCCTATCATAGCAGGCAGACAACGCACGTGTAGGAATCATTCTTATTGGGTAATCCCCATGCATGTCTAATCAGGTCTGGGCCTCCTACTAATAGCAAGTGAGTTCTTGGCTTTAGTAGCTCAAAGGCCTGCTTCTTTCTTCCACCACTTTGGCCCAAGTCTGTCAGGGTGAACCTTCCTGTAGGCATTGCCCACAGTGCATCGTTCATGAAGAAACATCATTGAGTGTGGCTTACCCTGATTGCGAGTGCTTGCTAACTGAGCACAAAGAGGTGTACTCTTGTGTTTCTTAAATGGGTTAAATTACCCCAATTGTCTCTTAGGCTGGATGTCCACAACCTTCCAACACCTTACATAGCACTCCATTTGTTTTGTATGCTCCTAACAAGAAGCCGGAAGGATTAGCCTAGTAGCCCATAGCCTATTTAAAGCATATTTTGGCATCACATTGCCTAGCAGCCCATAGCCTATGACCAAGCAAATAAAGCATACTTGGGCATTGCTGACCATCACATTGCCTAGCAGCCTAAGGGTGAAGACACAAGGAGCTACTTAGTAGCAGCTACTTGTCACGACTACTAAACGCCAGAAAATACCCTGCATAGATAATACTAAGAATTGCCTCTGCTAAAACACATGTAGAGACAATTATCAGTAAAAATGATCAGTCTTCACCCTAATGGGCAGACCTAAATACCCTTAAGGTGGAATGGGGCCAGCTGAATAAGACCATAAATAACTTGTAGGAGAGAGACTATAAGGTATTGCCTAGTTCAAAGCACAACTGTGCAGGAACATTGGAAGGTATGCATACCTGCCAACATTTAAAAAAAGGTTGAGAGGGACAAAATAAATGGTGCGCGTAGCGGGGCAATTTTTTTTACTACGCCCATTTTGTGACCACACCCCTAAATACCACTCCCATTTTACAAAATTTGGCAGGTCATGTAATGTTTGAACACATTAAGGTTTTGGGGTCTTGTTTCATGTGTTTAAAGTTTTGCTAATGAAGGTAAAATTGCCCTTTAGGACCGTGGTAGACTTGAGAGGAACCTTTGGCGATTTCGACGCCGCTTATGCCATCCCACCGGCGATTTAAATTATAGCCGGTGGGATGGCATATCGGGGAGATTAGCACGGCGACTAATCTCCCCGTCTGCCACAGCCACGAAGCTTGGTCGCCCACAACAAGGGAGATTTGTTGCGGGCAACTAATCTCCCAGTATGTCACTAATCTCCCAGTATGGCCCTTAAGGTGGCAACACATGTGGCGATCTGCGCTCTTTCGTTCAACCATCGGTCGCATGAAAGATTGTCAGACCCGCCGCTAACCTTCAGGGCTGAAACGGCAGGTAAGGAGGTAGAAACAATAGGATTTCTACTTCCATCTCCCGATTCAGCCCTGAAGGCAGATTTTGCTCAGGCGCCTTCTATGGTGCCCGATCAAAATCTTTTGGCGAGTCGACTGATATCAGCAGCCTCCTGCGATACCGGTCGACTTGCCGATTTGCCATACATGCACCGAATATCGTACGAACCGAGGTTTCGTACGATATTATCGGTGCGTGTATGGCCAGCTTTAGGCTGCGAGTCTCAGTTCCCCCAAGAGAGACCTGTTTATCTTATTAGATACAATTGTATCTAAGTGCAGGTGTTGAGTATTCTGGGCTCTCTGCCTAAAGCCTACTTATCTAATTAAGTTTGAGAAACTTTGCATCTTTTTGGCATTCGGTGCAGGAGATCAAAGGGGAATGAGGGACTGCGGGCTGAGCTGTTAAAATCAGGACTGTTGGGAGGTTTGGAGGTATGGATAGTTCCCCTTTAATCACTCATAATAAGGCTCCTGTGCACCAGTCAGCTTTTGTTTGCAAAGAGCACAATCTTACCTTGATTTCTATCATAACACAGCACTGTCCACACTGACCTTTTAATAAAAACTACCACAATGCTACCGACAGAATGTAGGAAAATAACAGACTCTCCCCATGGATTCGGAAACACAACTCACATCACAAACAGTCAATCACCCTGACCAACGTTCCATGCACACAAGCAATCTGATTGCAACTTGACGATGTCACGCACATGGGGACATTTAAAGAAACGGAAAAAAACCCCTACAGTGCAATAAACACAACACCTAGGGTACGACCAAGAAAAGAAAATCAATTGAATGAAATCATTCCATGTAAAAGAAATGAAAATGTAATCAACTGGAGCTAGGGAAAGGGTCCGCAATAGCATAATATGCTTGGATAACATATGGATTTAGTAGAATTCCTTACACAGTGTTTTGATTAACCTTTATAACGTACAGCAGGACCCCATCTCTTAATTACTTCTATGGGGGTCAATATAACCCCAGTACAGAGACGGGCAATCAGAACCAGGAATGGCTGTAGATTTACATGAAAGGGAAAAATCCGTGAACATCTGAGTTTGTTGTTAGTTATTAAAAATCCTTACTGATTAGAGATTCTACTTAACCAAAGCAAATAACATAGTGGGGTCATATTGACCCCCATGCAGCCAATCATGTATCAGCCTCCTGTGCTGCTCTGAGCAGTTTGTAACGAGAGCACAAAGCACAGAACATTGCATCAAATTATAGAGAAGCTTGTAGAAACCAAATGAAACGCTACAGAAGGAATCAAACGTTCCCCAAGTTCGCTCTTCTCCTTTGTTTTGTACCGGGATGAATAATTGATAGAACTTTCCTTACATTACAGAGAAGGCGCAGCTACATTGCGCGTTGGAGACACTGATTTGTACACAGAATAATCCCTCGCTGCAAGCGGTGGGTTGATACAGGCTGACAGCCTCAGGATATAGGAGGTGGGGATTTATTGATCCATCTGAACTGTGAAACACAATAATGCTGCGATTAGCTTGGGAGAACCTTTCAGAGTGACCTTGTTATTGTGAGAGCCAGAGCATTCCAGGAGAGTTCATTCCGCACCGACAGGAGATAGAATTCCCCAAATGGCAGTTAAAACATACTCTATGCAAGGGGCAGCTGGGCAGCAAGAGGTGCACTCTGTCTGTTGTTGGACTACAGTGTCTTGAGGGCTTTGAAAGATAGAATTAGATGTGAGTCTCGTGGCATGGATGGATGCTAGGCTGTAATGCCAAGAAGCATGGTTTGTGTGCTCAGCTAGATTTTGATTTACTTAACCTTCATCATGCAGAATGAAATTAGGAATATGCATTTAAAGTTGCACCTAAAGGGGCAACATATTGACCTGGCTTAACTCTGACATAACCTGCTCAAGTTAGGGGAGACCCATAACATCTCCGCCAGACCTAGTAAGATAGGTGGAACCCTGCAACTTTGAAACAGTTAGCTAAAGGCTGAGACTATAGATCTGTTCTATGGACTGCAAAATGGATAGGAAGCTCAGAATGACCTATAGATGATGGACGCTGAAGGGAATTCACATGTAGCGTTTTCAAGCAAGCTAACATCTAATAGCATGACCGCCGCCATTGGCCTGGTGTGGGAGATAAGGGCATGGCTGAAATGTCCCAATATAGAGAGATAAAAAGGTTTGTATACTAGTCCCAATGAACCAGGGACAACAAGTTATCTACAGGGGCAACAAGCTAACATCTAATAGTATGACTACCCCCACTGGCCTGGTGTGGAATACAGGGGTATGGCTGAAATGTGCCAAAATGGAGATATTAAAAGGTTTGTATACCAGTCCCAGTGAATCAGTTTGCACATCCAGGGGCAACAAGCTAACAACTAATAGTATGACTACATCCATCGGACTGGTTGGGACATGGCTAAAATGTATATGATACCATAAAATTCAATGGATGGATACTGGTTCATTGGGATTGGTATACAAAGCTTTAAATACCTCCAGTATTAAAAGGTTTGTATACCCATCCCAATGAGCCAGTATCCATCCATGGAATATTATGGTATCACATATCATGAGATACCATACAAGATGGGCAAAAGTTTGCAGACACCTGTTTGTCCACCATCTTATTTTCAAACCAAGGCTATTAATATGAAGCCTTTACTCTCTACTGTTACATCTACTGTTGTAGATGTTGGAACATTGTTGGTGACGTTTGTTTCCACAGTTGGCATACTAAACCATCCCACAGGTGAGTCAGGGTGTTCTATTGTGTCACCAAGGCCATTCAGAGATTTATTGGCTTTGCCAGTTACTACAGACAATTAATCAAGGGATTCTCTTTTGCAGAACTCCTATCCTGGCTCTCATCTGAAAAGGTGGGAAGCCTTACAGTTGGACCCCGGAAGCCTTGGAAGCTTTCAAATCTTTAAAAGAGTAATTTGCGTCAGCTCCAGTCCTCAGACACCCTGATCCTATTCAGCCCTTCTTTGTTAAAGTTGATGCGTCGAACATTGGTGCTGGAGCCATCTTGTCTCAAATGCAAGCATCAGATGGAAAGTTACATCCTTGTGCTTACTTTTCTAAGAAATTTACTGTTGAGGAGAACTACAACATTGGGAACTAAGAGTTACTTGCTGTCAAGCTAGCCCTGGAAGAGTGGCAACATCTTCTGGAAGGTACACAGCATCCCCTTACCATCTTTACAGACCATAAGAATGTAGAATATATTCAGGTTCTAAAAAGATTGAATCCTAGGATCTCTCAGTTTAATTTAGGATTGAACTCTTGGATCTTTCTGTGTCATTTCTTCATTACTTATCACCCAGGCTCCAAGAATAAAAAATCAGACGCTCTTTCTTGAAGCCTCATTCTTGAGGATCATCAGTAAGGACAAGGATCCAATCATTTCCCATAACAGGATTGTTGCTTTTCTGCTTCCACAGTTGGCTTCTCGGATTTAGTTTGCTCAATCTTCTGCACCCCCTGACACCCCTATTGGCATGGCTTATATCCCCCCTGAACATCACTCTATTCTTCAACAGATGCATTGTTTAAAACAGGCTGGGCATCCAGATGTAAATCATCTGGTATAGTGGCCATCTATGCAGAAAGACATCAAATACTTTGTTGCTTCTTACTCGTCTTCTTACTCGAGCAGACTTACTTGCTGTGGAACTGTCTCAACTCTTTATTCATCACATTTTTCACCTGCATGGATTGTGTCTGATAGAGGCTCCCAGTTCATTTCCAAATGTTGGCGTTCCTTGTGCAAATCCCTTGGCATTACTCTCCAATTTTCCTTGCTTATCACCCCCAGTTGAATGGAGCTGCTGAATGGCTAAACCAAGTTTGTGAACAGTTTTTAAGATGTGACATGTCTCTTTGCCAGGATGACTGGTTCGTTCTTCTCCCTTGAGCGGAGTTTGCTTATGACAATGCCTTTCATGCTTCTACTGGAAGATCACCTAGATTTTTTTATGGTTAACATCCCCTAAGCCTTTTTGCAGGACTTCCTCCTTCTGATGTTCCAGCAGCTAATGATCAACTGGCCCACATGTCTGTAATCTGGTGTGCTTCTAAATCAAATTTGGAGAAGAGTTGCAGAAGAGAACTAGGTGGACAGGGTGCACAAATCCTCTCCCTAGTACTCTGTAGGATACAAAGTTTGACTATCCACTAAAAATATGCAGCTCAAGATTCCTTCACCCAAGTTGGGCCTTAAATTTATTGGTCCTTTCCCTGTTCTGCAGATTATCAATCTAATGGCTTTCCGACTCCAACTTCCATAGTCTCCTCCACCTCTAATTATTGTGGACAGCCAGCAAGAATATAAGGTTGATTCTGGACTCTAGGTTCTCCAGTGGGTGTTCCTCATCCATTAGGCACACTACAGTTCCTCATCCAATAGACACTAAAGTCCCAGTCCAGGGCCTGCTGGGCTCCTGCCTGGGTTGAAGTAAGGACCACCAGGGGTAAGGACTGGCAGGAGTTCTGCCATTTCAACAAACCCATTCTGTATGGACCCCACTGTGCATAGGGGCATTATTGTGCTGGAACAGAAAATAACCTTCCGCAAACTGTTGCCATAAAATAGGAAGCACAGAATTAGCAAGAATATCACTTTATGATCTATTATGTGTACTTTAAATATCCAAATCAAATAATCGGAAGGACGCCCGCATGATTTTGGCTATATGGTGTATTTTTCTCTGGCATTTATAAATACTAACTACTGAAACAAAGACACTTATACAGAAATAAGGGCTCTATTTGCCATATAAACCAGTAACATGTTGGACTTCATTATGTTTGTAGATTGGAATAAAAGAACAACATTTGGTTTCACTGCAGAACCTCGTTCTGTCCGGGACATTAGTGATCTCAGAGTCACTGTTTCAGTTGTAAACTGCAGAACCCAGAGCACCTTCCCAAGTACAGGTATCGGACCCCTTATCCGGAAACCTGTTATCCAGAAAGCTCTGAATTACAGAAAGCCCGTCTCCCATAGACTCCGTTTTAATCAAATAATTCAGAATTTTAAAACTGATTCCCTTTTTTTATGTAGAAATACATATATAGATATAAATAATCCTTATTGGATTCAAAACAATCCTATTGGGTTTAATTAATGTTTTATTGATTTTTCAGTAGACCTATGGTATTGAGATCCAAATTACGGAAAGACCCCTTATCTGGAATACCCTTGGTCCCGAGCATTCTGGATAATGGGTCATATACCTGTACCATAATATCACTAAACATGAGCTTATAGCAGATAAAGTATAACAGAACCTGTTCTGGTGCTATTATTTATGCTGGGGCCTGACATTTATCAGAATATTGACTGACAGTTCGACTTCCCAATAGGCACTGCAGAATTCATAAATATTGCTTATGACATCTGTGATGAGGATTTTAGCTACTGCTGGGACCCAGCTTATGAATAAAAACCACTGCTTGCGTGGCAATTGGCAAGTCAGTTAGTCCAAGCCAGTAGGTCTACCTGGCACCTCTTACCGTTTGGATTCACAGCACATGGGCATTTTTTTCACCCACTTTTTATGCACTAAAATAGAAGTAAGTCACAATCAAGGCTCCATTTTAATATTGATATATTAATGAGAAGATCTAATGTATGAAAATAGACACAACTTTACACCCTGTGGTGTTTCTTCTTAAAATACAAAAATAGTAGAGATTCCTTCCTATCAAGTGTCACAGAATTAGCGTGATACAGAGTGGCTATGGGTTCCACCAATGAGTTCTTTACCTTAGGTTCACCAGTGCCCTAAAGTAGCCCTTATACCATCTATACAATTAAATACAATGCAAAATGGAAAGAAAAACAAGAGGCAGGGTGTCTCTGCCCAGTTGATCTTATAGTATAGGAGGGTGATATGTGCTGCCATTGACAGTATTTGAGGCATTGCTTAATAAGTGCCAAGACTGAATCAGATGTAATGGTGGTGCTCCAAGGGGTGCCTGCCATACCTTTTATAGTGTGATACATAGAGATTACTATTGGTAAATGGCCAGAAAGCAGATCATTCATGGGGTTAGATTATTCTGCTATTATGATTATTTTGTATTATTCTGTATGTTCAGATCCACTCCTGTTCATTATCTATTCTGTGGTGTATGGTGTTGGACTGGGTGACATAGGGACCAATCAGAGAACCTGACATACAGGGCTTAATCTCACAGTAAGCAGATGGAGACAGTACCAAATGCTTTAGAAGTTATATAGACTTATGGCAGAAATAAGAAAGAGCTGATGGAAATAATCCCAGAGTGGGGCCCACTGGGAGACCCTTTGGTGCTCTGGCAGGCCAGTCCAACTCCGGTTATATAAATCACTGACTGGCTGCTAGCATATATGGGACACCACTGAAAGTGAAAGCCAGTCCTGTTGGGCTTGTACTGCCTTTTTCAGGAACATTTGCCTTTTCTTTTCCACTTTTGGCTCGTTTGCTTTAGGTAGCAAAACGGCAGAGAAGTTATTATCACGTTCCAATATGCACGTCATATGAAATATTGTGTACAACAGAACCTGTCAACAGCTGCTGTCAGCTCCCAAATCACAAGAAGAGAATGGTGTCGGCAGCTCGGAATCGAGTTTCCTAGAGGTGCAGAGATGCAACGGCACTTCCAGGACTTAGGAAAACATAAAACCTTCTGTGGATGGTTTTGCAGTTAATTAGATGTCAGGATTGGTGCAATGGTGTGGAATTTGTTAATAGGGATGTAGCGAACCTCACAAAAAAAGTTTGCGAACCCGTTTGCAAACTTCTGCCAAAAAGTGCGAACTTTTGCGAACTTTGCGAACCCCATAGACTTCAATGAGAAGGCGAACTTTGAAACCTAGAAAAGCCATTTATGGCCAGAAAACTGATTTTAAAGTTGTTTAAAGGGTGCCACGACCTGGACAGTGACATGCAGGAGGGGGATCAAGGGCAAAAATTTCTCTGAAAAATACGTTGTTGTAATCAGTAATCAGAAAATAAAAGCAGTCCTTACAAGGACTATTGGATTACAGCAGATGAGATCAGAAGGACAGCTGCCCACAGCAGCTACATACAGAGCAGTAGAAAGTAGATCACTAGTCAGCAAAGCTACCTAAACTGTCCCTCAAACCCCTGCACAGCTCTCTCCCTATGCTAACTCATCAAGCACACACAGGCAGAATGTAAAATGGCTGCTGGGCTTCGGTTTATATATGGAAGGGAGTGGTCCGGGGGTGGTCCAGGAGGGAGAGCTGCCTGATTGGCTGCCATGTATCTGCTGGCTCTGGGGTGAGAGGTCAAAATTTGGCTCCAGCTAAGGCGAACCCAAAATTGCGAACATCGCTAAAAGTTCGCGAACTTGCGAGCTTGCGAACACCCGATTTTCGTGCGAATTCGTGCGAGTTCTCCGGCGAACAGTTCGCTACATCTCTATTTGGTAATAATGCATAGTACAGCAGAATGTACATGGGTATATACTGGTACAGTTTTCATAGTATCTTTATGTCTAAGTTATAATAAAATCTAGGTGGTGTCCATTGCAATGGAGAGCACCATATAAAGGTACGTAGACTGATCATGCCCCAGTTACATCATTGCAATGGCAATCTGTGGCTTCTGGCAAATGAGGGGCTGCTGTAAGAGCCATAGACAGTCACTATTTATTGGGCTGGTGGGGGCTGTTTGGGCCTCTGTGTACTGGGAATGCCAGGGCCTCTTTTGAATCCCAGTCCAAATTTGAACATGCTCAAGGTCACACATATACTTGCTTCTTGTTTGGGCTATATAACACAATATTAGAGCAATGGGAGGTGATATAGAAATATGTAGCCACACAGCCCCATAAGGGTATAAAAAAATAAATTAAAACAAAATCCACAATAATGGTTCTGGTTTAGATCAGAAATGTAATTGCAATTATTATAACTTGCTTTTACTCTACTAGAAAATGAGCTTAGTCGACTTTGATCAGCTTTACAGGGCAATTAACAGTAGGGAATCAGAATGCATTACATTTTACATTTCCACACAGACATACTGCTTTTGTATAGCCACACTGATTTTAATGTATTTCATTTATACAATAACATGGTTGGTCCGGCCCTACGCTTCTTTGCCTTGGTCCTTCATGTCATTTGGCCCCAGATTTAAAGCACCTGTTTTTCAAAATGGTAGGGAAAGACTAAATTGCCACCATGTTGGCCTCATTTTCTTGTGTATGTAAGAGACAAAGGTTACATAATTTACTATCAGTGAATGATGACTGACTTGTCTTCATATTGGTATTGCTTTCCCCCCTGTACACCTAAGGAGTTAACAGGACATCAGTACCATAACAAAATTTGCTCACAATTGACACACGTGTAAAGTGCTGCCTACTGTGAAATGTTATTATGTGTGCTGTTTACCAGCTGTAGAGGAACTGTATTTTTCTTTATTCACATTTGCAGTCCACAGGTTGTAATCCACTTTGGAAATACATATTAAGAAGTGTATAGCTTATACAATAAAATAATAGCCAGCCATTCTCTCACTGAATGCAAATTATTATGTCAAGCTCTTTCATGTCTTGGCCAGATTTGTCTGAAATTAACTTCCCGTGGGCTGTCGAAAAGAAACAGAAGTCGGAACAACAAATTTCAGAAGAAACTATAGGAATTGTTGCCATTTATTGCAAAGAAATGGATGGAGGCATGAAAATTTGGGCGAAGGAAAGCAACTGGATGAGGGAAAATAGGGGTGTGAGAGATAGGGTGGAAAATGTGGTATAGGTATGGGACCTGTTATTCAGAATACCCGGGACCTGGGGTTTTCTGAATAAGGGATCTTTCCGTAATTTGAAACTCCATAACCAAAGTCTGCTAAAAATCATTTAAATATTAAATAAACCCAATATGCTTGTTTTGCCTCCCATAAGGATAATTTATATCTTAGTTGGGATCAAGTTCAAGATATAATTACAGAGGAAAAAGGAAACCATTGTTTAAAATTAGAATGATTTGCTTATAATGGAGTCTATGGGAGATGGGCTTTTGGTAATATGGAACTTTCTGGATAACGGGTTTCCGGATAACGGATCCCATACCTGTATAAGGGAAAGGAGAAGGAAAAAGGGAGAAGCCTGGATTATATTGGGGAAAAAAGATTTTGAATAAGAAAGTAGGTAAGGTGAAGAATGTAGAACAAGGTTAGGCAAAGAGTTTGAGAACGTAAAGACACAGTGAAAAAAAAGATCATGACATGATCAACATAGTGAGGAGTTTAAGTATAGTGGGCAGGGTAAGGTGCCAAACTGAGACCAGAGAAGGAAGATGAGGAAGAGATATAGACTAAGGGAAGGGAGAGGAAAAAGGGTGAAGAAGGGAGAATATTCTGAATAGGAAAGAAGGTGAGGTGGAGAATGTACAACAAGGTTAAGGAAATAGTTTGAGAGTGTAAAATGGTGAAGATACAGTGAAAGAAGGGATCTTGACATGATCAACATATTGAAGGTTTTAAGTACATTGAGAGGGTATGGTGCCAATAGGGACAGTAGGAGAATATAGAAGAAGGAGATAAAAAAATGATGAAGCCTAGAAGATATGATAAAAGAAAGGCTCTTTACATAAGAAGTAAATAAAGGGGAGCGTGCAGGGGTACAACAGGGGGTTGAGAAAGAAAATGAGGTGGAGAACGTAGAATAGTAGGGAAAGAGTCTGAGAGTGTAAAGTGGGGAAGATACAGAAAAAGAGATAATCTTTTGAGGTGGCAAAGTAGAGGAGAGAAGAGTGAGGGTGAGGTGCAGAACAACATGGGGAGAACTAGGTGGTGAGAAGGGAGTGATGGTGATATCACTAAGACAAAAAGAAATAAAAATAGGTAAAGGACAGATGGGAGACTAAGGTGAGGTGGCAAATGAATGAAAGTACTTAGAGAGGGAGGAAGAGTAAAACAGGAAAATAAAAGAAAACTGGAATCCATAGATTGGTGGGGTTTATAAATGCAGCTAGAGGTCAGATATTTCCACTAACACCATGCACCAGGCCTTATAAACATGCAGAGAAGAGGAATGAAGAAGACAGAAAAGGTCAACTGCGATTTGGGAGGGTTAGGAGACAATCTTTCTAGACTACCCCTAGTTATACAAATATGCACTGACCAAACTTCCTAGCCATATTGATTTCTAAACTGATTTATAAACTGCTTGATCTATTACTGTCTATTTCTGTTAGTGCGCCGTACCTTAAAGTGAATAATGTACTCCATTTGCAGTTTATTTTAAACTAATGGTGATCCATGCTTATCTTCTGACCTTCAGCTTTTCTGCCTGGCTCGTAATGACCATCCCTGTTTCTGACCATGCTACCTGTCTGTGACATCTAATGTGCCTTTGAACTGTTGCCTGTTCTCTGCCTGCTTATTGCTAGCCCATGTCGACCCTATCCTACTTTTCACTTTATATATTTCAGCTTTAGGGTGTATTGCACCTACCCCCTGACCATCAGCTTCCTGCCTACCTTTAGTTAGCCTATACCCATCTTCTCATTTATTTCCTATGTCTCAGTTGTTGAGCAGCTCATTGAATCTCACCGTTTTCTTTCTGCCTGCTGTTGTGTCTGTTTTATGACTATTGGACCAAACTGTATTGGAATATGGACATTATTTATAATAATGCAATACAAACCCCTATTTGAACCTAGACATCTCTTTACTTTTACCCCTACCTACCATATGTTTCAGCATCTGTTCTGGCTCTGTAGTTACAAAGGCATAAGGATCCACAATGTCTGGTAAATGAGATATTGAAGTATATCAGAGATGATGTAATTTCTTGTTTCCAAAGAGGTCTTGCAACCCTGAGGACAAACTCCTTTCTCCCAAAAAGTTGGGAGCAAGGATGAACATGCAAACAACAATAGGTACTGGTCATTAGGATTTGTCCAGACTTGTAATAAATCACATTTTCTAGAAAACTTTTACTGTATCCATACTGTGAAGGTCAGCTGCTTAACTCTTCCAGCGAAAAACTTGTTACCTTCAGCGACTGAACTGTACCATATTTAGCAGGTATATGAAGGCCTTTTCTTGCATGCTATTTTCCTGTGACTAAGCTAGTGCTAAAAATATCGGTGTTGTAATTGGGAAAATCATTAATAATTCAGAATATTGTAATCAATAGATATCCTCACCTTTCCAAACTAAGCTTCATTTTACCAGAACATGGGACATGGGGTGTGCAAAAGAACTTTTTGCAAACCATTGGTCATTCTAGAGAATCGGTTCCCCAAGACTACTTTCCCCAATGAGCCAAAAGCAGGAGCTGGAAGGGGGGGTCTTAGACTAAAAGCAAATTAGGTTAAAAGTTTGGGTGAATGTGTATTTGCTGTCCTAGATATTTCTGGAAGCCCTGTCTGGGCAAATTGCATTTACAGAGAAGAAAGCCCAGCTATCATGAAATAGATCTGCCAGCATCTTAAAAGTGCCTCTGTTTAGTCATAAATTTGTTTAATTCAGTTCCTCAGGTTAAAAACACAATGGAAAAGTAACATGCTTTTCTTTAGGATTAGGTTACATCATTGGCTTAAGCAACTGCAAAACCATTAATGATAGGTGACCGTTTGATTTGCTATAGACTAAAAGTAGTAATTAATGGAGTAAGACTTAATTATTGTCAGAGCATCATTTCTTTTTGGTCTCTTAAGTTGCAGCTTTGACAGACTGTTCTGCAATCCCAGTAGGTCAGTCCAGAGAGAAATTTGATTTGCCAGAGGGTCTCATTAGTGCTTGGGGGGCATCAGTAAACCCATTGACTACCGATAGTTAAAGCAAAATCCTAAAATCTGGTCACATAAACCACACATTGAACTTTGTGCATTCTTGGATGGGCCCCACATGCTGAACTGGATAATTCTGAAGTTAATCACTGGCATAGGCACGTAGAGTATATCCTGAAGTTGAAATAGGGACAAAACAGAAAATATTAGTACAATTAACAAGAAATAAGAAATATTAATTAATAGAAATAAGCTGAGTTCCTTGTGCTTGATTGTCTCCTTGGTACAATAACTTGCTATTTTTGCTGGAAGTGGGCACATACCCCAGAAAAACACTGTAACAGAGGCTAGGTATATGCCATTGATTGGAGGCCCGTAGCATTAAATGTATTGCTCAGACCCAGCAGCTAGTTATACAGAAACAGGGACGGTGCTTAGTCAGAAGGCACTTATGGGCATTGATGAATCAAAAAAGAAATGCCAGCCAAACACTAAAAAGCTCACAGAGACGTTCAAGTCTTTTCTCAAATACAGGCAGATTCAGCCGATGGCACGTGGCATTTTCTGTCATTTTTTTCCACTCAAAACACACGTGTGGGTTCACATGATTCTCACTGACGTAAGAGGGAAGCGGGATAGGTGTTTTGCCCTGTGAGCGGGGAAAAAGCACAGTGCTCGAAATACCAAAACCTCATTAATTCTATACTTGATCATATACAAACCATGCTTTATTTGTCAGTGCTGTTAGATAATAAACTATACAAGTGTCCCATTAGGATAAATATAAAAAATAGATCACCCACTGAATGGATAAGTCCTATTGTGCATACACATTCCGTATATTTTGTATCAGTTTATTGTTGTCTTATCCAGAATCCTGTTATCCAGAAGGCTCCAAATTACAGGTAGGCCAGCCCTAGCCAATTCTAAACAAACGATTCCAATATTTACCAATGATTTCCTCATTAATAATAAATCAGTACATTGTGCTTGACGGTAACTAAGCTGCATGAATCCACATTGGTAAGAAAACAATCCTTTTGGGTTTATTTAACGTTTAAATGATATTTAGCAGCCTTAAGATATTGTATTTCAAATTACGTAAAGCAATTCACGTGAGTTTCTGTAAAATGATCACCCTGTACAATGCCCACTATATAGAGCTTGGGTTTAGAACAAAATACACAACAAAAATATAGAGAAATATAGAGAAATGATCAGTATATGACAAACTTATGCCAAATCTTGCTCAGTTACTTGGAATTCATTCTGATTTTAGCACAGTTTTTTGGCTTTTATTTGGCTTTTACCTCTGCCAAGTTAGCAGCAAGTAAAACTCCGGCCCTTAATAACAAGCATTTCAGTATGTGCCGGACTTCCTAAAGCTTCACAGACTAAACTAACTGAAAGAAACTGGCAGATACTGAATAAGACCGTGTCACAAAGCCACCGCGTCCCTGGTAACAGTATAAATTTGTTTGCCAAGAGCTTCATAAATTGCCAATTAACGAGTGGGCTCATTAATCAAACTTGCTTGGGGTGCAAGGTGCAAAAGCAGGCAAAATTTTGCAGCTGTTAAAATGCCACTCAGAAAACATTTGAACCAGGTTAACGTTGTCAGTTTTGTTCCAACTCGGGCACCTCGGCCATAGTAGCAATGGATGTTAATTAGGTGCAAAACGCTAGTCATGTCAGACTGCAGAACTTTACTACAAGGCAGAAAACTTGGTGCTGGACTTTTGAAACATGTAATTTAAACTGTTTCCAGTGACTAGTAGGATTGATAAACCACTATATGAACCCATAAGCCTGAGCATTAGTGACGGGCGAAATGTTTCGCCAGGCATGGATTCGCGGAAATTCGCCACGGAAAAATTCGCCGCACGTCCAAAAATTGTCGCCGGCGTCAAAAAAGAATTGTTGGCGGCGTCAAAAGAATAGCTGCGCGACGAAATAATAGCTGTGCGACGAAATAATAGCCGCGGGCGACGAAATAATAGCCGCGCGACAAAATAATAGGCGCCAGCGACGAAATAATAGCCGCGCGACAAAATAATAGCCACGGGCGACGAAACAATAGCCGCGCGACAAAATAATAGCCGCGGACGATGAAACAATAGCCGCGCGACAAAATAATAGCCGCGGACAACAAAAAAATTAGTCGCGGGCGAAATTTTTTTGGTCGCACAACATTTTCGCCGTTTCGCGAATTTTTCGCCGTTTCGCGGATCTTTTGAAAGATTCGCAAATTTTTCGGCGAAGCGAAACGGAACAGATTCGCTCATCACTACTGAGCATATGATACCAGCTCTGATAGATGGAACAGAATCTGTAGTTGTCTGACCAGCCATAAATTACATGACCGAAAATAAATGCAGACCCCTTTTAAAACACACAAAGAACTGACCATCTCATCTTACGTAAGAGACCTGTGTTGGGTCAGGTGTCCATGGAATACCTGCAAAGTAGCCGGGTTTTGGGCAGAAAGTCCACGATTCCCTGACCAAGTGGGCAGTCCCTAGGTAATCTGCCTGGGTACCTGGCTAAAGTGCACGAATGAGCCCTCCACCTTCCCTGACAATACAGGTATTGGACACCTTATCTGGACTTAAGGTAGGAGATCCGAGTTACGGAAAGATCCCTTATCTGGAAAACCCCATGTCCCGACCATTCTGGATAATGGGTCCCATACCTGTACAGGTAATTTTTTCCCCTTAGCTGGTTGATCCACCGCTGGAGTGATGTCACTTATGGACTTTGCAGGTCCTGAGTTGGAAGGTAAGTTAACCTACTGTGGGTTGGGTAGCAGGTCTGGGTAGGGGGGCTTAGTGGGGTAGTGGGTAAGGGTTGGGTTGCGGGTCAGCGCATAATAATACCTTCAGTTTTGGAATGAGATCAGAGTTGGACTGGGGTACGGGGACTGATGCCTGGGGTTGCAACATCAAACCTCCTCCCCCTACCATGTAATGGATTTCCTCCTTGCAGCTACGCAGTTGCAGTGGGAGCAGGCATAGGTCGGTGGGGACCGCAGGGCCCACTGGGTTATCCTCTGTGCCCTACCAGCCCAGTCTGACCCTGAATGAGATGTTGTACATGCAGGTGTCCACATACATTTGGCCATATCGTGTCTTACATGGCTCCAGAGTAGGGTTTTAAGAAAAGGCTTTTTAAAAACAAAGTGCAATCTTGCTCTGTAGCAATAGGGCTCCTCCACTAATTACTAAGGAAACCCATTGAGCAATTAGCAGAGAGACAAAGCAGCAGATATCTCCATACTTTCTCACGAGGAAGACAGACAGGCTTGTGAGTGGTTAGCGCAAGTGATAAATCTAACAAGAAGGTCCTCTGTTTATAATTTGCTTCATTTTCCAAGCAATAAACTACCTTGTTCTTAATGCAGCAATGTAAATGCAACCGCTCAGCTGGAGAAGAAGGGCAGGCAGGTTACATATACTTTCATCGCTGTAATTAGTTACACTCAGCAGCGAGATTCCACCCTGTGCTAATTTACAGCTACAGGTAGAGGACCTATTATCCAGAAAGCCATTATATAGAAAGCTCCATAATGCAGCAATCCCATTTCCTCTGCAGTAAGAAGAATTGTACCTTGCGCTATATGCGAACTAATATACAATGCCATCATCTTAATAACAAATGAACTATACTGGATCTTTAAGTCTTTTTCAAGCCTTGTGTACACATTGCGTAAAGATCCCTTATCTGGAAAACTGAATCCCAGATAACGGATCTTATTCCTACACTATGTTAGTGAGAAGCGTTCTCAGATGACCTTGCCGACGTTCTTCTGGATGCCACGCTTTTCCGTATGACACATAGTCGCTCTATAACAGCAATTTGCAAGCAGGTGGGGGGGACGCTTCCTCGCCTGAGCTCATATAACATATGGAGACAACTAAATGAAAACTTTCAATGGTTTTTGTAGAAATAACAGCAGATTCCCTTGGGAATGTGTGCCTAGAATGCAGAATGCAAAGTGAGGCAAACATAAATAATGCAAATGGAAAATTGCTATGATAGCACAAGCATAATTCACTTGGCAGTTAAAAATACTTATTTAAAGTACTGGGATCCTAATTTAGTAAATTGACCTAAGAAAAATATTTAGGATAAGTGGTAGGTATTAATGGCAGTGTGGATTCATAAACTACTACTCTAATCTTGCTGGACTACAGCTCCTATTAGGCATGATAATATACTGTAATATGGGGGAAATGTAGACCTGCAACATTTGGGAAAAGTTTGGTGGAGCAACCAACTACCCCTGTTTGCTGTGTCCAGCCCTATAGGTATTAGTTAAACCCAAACTTGAATATACAAGTATTTTTCACAGATATAGCAATTGATTGTAGAGTCTTACCCCCAAATCAGGTGGGTCCAGGTGCTCATGCCCCAGACCTTCAGCTTAGGGAGCCATACAGGAGTACACAAAAAGAAAACAGCAGGCAGGCACTTCTGGTATCCACAATGTATCAAAAAGTCATAAGAAGCAGCTAATTGTATTCATAAAAAAGTCAAAATGTATTTAATCCATTAAAACAGACAGAAGCCTTACGCGTTTCGTACTTAGGGGTACATTCATTTATGTTTAAGAATGATTTACGGCGATTGGCCCATAGCGATTCACAACAATTGGTTTAAAAGCTTATGTGCAATGTGATAGGCTGATAATGATCCTTGGCAAACAGGCTATTTAGACTAATAACTTGTACAATTTGATTGGTCCACTCTTTGGAATCCTCCTATTTGCCATTATGCCTTTAAATAGCATGTGTCTTTTGTTGGTAAAGCAGCCTATGATTAAGTACCCCTAGGTACGAAACGCGTAAGGCTTCTGTCTGTTTTAATGGATTACCGTATATACTCGAGTATAAGCCGATCCGTATATAAGCCGAGGTACCTAATTTTACCTAAGAAAACTGGAAAAACTTATTGACTCGAGCATAAGCCTAGGGTGGGAAATGCAGCAGCTATTGCTAAGTTTTAATAATCAAAATAAATACCAATAAAATTACTATTTTATTAGCTAGCTCTGTAAGCGGAGAAAAGGGTCAACAAAAACAATATGAGTACTACCCCATGCTCATTGCACACTGGCAAACTGGCAGCAGACCCAGTCCCGGAGGAGAGATGTAAGGGGAAATAATTATTGCTAGTGGGAGCCTAGGTCAGGGCACTGGAGGGTCTGGTTGCGGGTGGCCTAATTTGCACACAAAGGAGAGAGGGTGCTAGCCTAGAGGGACCCATGGCACCCGACTCGAGTATAAGCCAAGGGTGACTTTTTCAGCACATTTTGGGTGCTGAAAAACTAGGCTTATACTCGAGTATATACAGTAAATAAATTTTGACTTTATTATGAATACAATTAGCTGCTTCTTATGACTTTTTGATACATTGTGGATACCAGAAGTGCCTGCCTGCTGTTTTCTATTAGTTAAACCCAGTTATGCTCCTGGTTGGGCCTACAGCAGGCCTGCCATAGCAGAGATCTCTCTACACATGTTATATGGGCAGCTGCTTCTACTAAAGCACTGATCGGTCAAGCTTCTGTTGTAGGGCAAGATGAAGAGTCTAAAATGCATTTTAGTGACCCCAAGGCTAAAATCTTTTTGAATAATATGAGCCAGATCTTTTGAAGGCCCGTCGTGTTGGCCTATCACAACTGACTTTCATTCTATACAAATTCCAAGTTATACTCCACTCTTTACCTACCTTCTTGCATTCCTCCTACAGGCAACTTTGCACGACATGGGGAAACCAAAGCGATGCGTAGGCCTTTTCAACTGTGATTCCCTTAGTTGCAAGGGCAAAGGCATTATAAAGGAATTAGTTGTGGTAGCAAGAGATCTATTGTGGGCGACTAATGTCTTCATCGGACATTACCCTTAGGGTTCAAAGTGCTTGTTCTTCTTGAATTACTACTACTAAGTCTCCTGGTGGGACTTAAACATATCTTCATAGGATAAACTCAGTAACTAAAAAACCTAAGAACCTTGATAAAATATTTTTTATGGGACCTTTCAGCTTCCTTCAACCTCCAAAAAAGCAAGTTGCGAATCCCAATCAACTTTATCCAACCACATCCCTTTATGTCCATGATATTCCCTCAGATCAGGGGTCCATGATGCTTTTGAGACCTTTGCTTATCCCATAGTTCCACTGCTTGCTATAACACAAGTCTCGCACTTCATAACACAGCAGCCATTGCATGTCAGGAGAAGATATATTACTGAATACAACCGCCGGAATTAATTGCCAACAAATAAGCGCAGGGCTCCATACAACAGCAAATTCACAGTCACCGGTGTCCATTACTGCAGATTAATTATA
Source organism: Xenopus tropicalis (assembly GCF_000004195.4). Lineage (NCBI taxonomy): Eukaryota > Metazoa > Chordata > Amphibia > Anura > Pipidae > Xenopus > Xenopus tropicalis. The sequence goes on from NC_030685.2 coordinate 22,936,881, forward strand.
GTTAAGTGAATATGAGCAGGTCAGATTTTGACCTAATGTTTACTAGGAGAAAAATAAGGATCCAATTAAATAGAAGTGATCCTGAGTACCAGTAGGGAGGGGAGTTTGGAGAAGCACATTCTTCTACAAGGGCTCCGGCTGGAGATGGCAATGAATGTACAATGTGGTTGCTTAGCAGCCATACCTGGATCAACACAGTGTCTAGGAGAAGCCACTTGTGGGCAGCAAGGTGACTGGTTACAAGGTGCAATGGGGGCCAGTTTGGCGCCTCCTCTCATGCTACTGAAAATCCCCTATGTGCTTACACAAATTCATTTGTGTTGCTAGGATCTCTTTTACATAGAGCAATAGAATTTTAGATATTCTGCATCATTAACCCTTCCTGAGCAGGCAGATTTTTTGTGAACGAGATTATACACACAAACCCCACAGGAAGGAGTGGAATCTGAAAACACAGAAGGGCTCATTTACTGTATGTTTGCAGATGCAGTAGTAGAACACCTAAAGCAGGGGGTGCCCAGACTTTGTCCCACGGCGATCGACTCCTGACTCCTCCCCAGGTACGTACGCGACGCAGAGTATATACACATACCCAATAAACGTGCAGAACCGACGAATTTCCGCATTTCCTGGCTTCGACGCGGCCCACCAGAAATGCACTGGGGATCTACTGGTGGACTGCAATCGATGTTTTGGCCAACCCTGACTAGTGATGAGCGAATCTGTCCCGTTTTGCTTCGCCATAAAATTTGCGAAACGCATTTGTCACATGATTTTTTTTTTCACCTGCGTCTTTTTTGTCGCCCGTGTCTATTTTTTTCGCCCGAGCTTTTCTTTCTGCAACCGCGCTCAATTTGGCGCTACCGTGCCCTTTTTCTGATGCGACCGCGCCCAAATTCCACGCACCGAATTTTCATAGAATTTTCTCAAAACAATTCGCCAATGGCGAATCGCTGCGAATCCATGCCTAGCGAAAAAATTCGCTCATCACTACCCCTGACCTAAAGTGATGTGAATGAACACTGGAGCTGATGCCAGGCAGATGGTGAAAATAATAATGTGTCCGATTCACAGTGAAGCGCACACTCAGTTGTGTCCATTTTGACACAGCAGATGCAGTTGCTATGAGACATGAATTTTGGGGAAAATAGAGCATTGTGGGAAAAAATGACAATTGTTTTAGAAAGTGCTCTTTGCTCACTGCGTCAGGGTAAGTGAGTGGGCCCTCGAATCTGTATAGCTGGCACTTAATGAGTGTGATCTGCAGTTAAACCAGTAAAAATGCCTGGGACAGCTAATTGTGGCAGCCATTTAAACTTCTGCAATCAAACGTTAGCACGACGGCTTTTCATCTGCCTTCCACTGAAATTAAAAATAGTGAAGCAAATGCGAGTTTTATAGGATCAGTATCCAGAGCAAACTTTTATGGCAGGGAATATGCATCTATTTGAATGTGTCAGCAGAACTGCAGGAGTCTTCTGCCTTGATTCATGAACCGTTGCTATAGAATGGCTCGGACTGATTAATAGATCAGCATAGCAGAACGGATGATTGGGACTTAAAGGGGGAGTATCATGTAAACTAAAGTATTTGGAGAAAAACATCCTGTCGGTCTCCTCTCTTTATTCTTTTTTGGTTTTCAAATTGTTTTAATTGTGTTTTTTAGGATGAGAATCCTTAGGAAAAAATACAAAAAAAGCAAAAGTAGCAGGCACAATAGGAAGTTAAAAATAACGTCGAGCTAAAAAAGGTTGCAAAGAATAGGCCAATTTCAAACATTTAAAAGTAAATTCAAAGGCTAATTGCCCTAATTTATGTAAGCACACACAAAAAAGTGTCATGTAAAAGTATTCAGACTCCAGACTATGTTCATATATTCTGGTTTCAACCAATATAAGTACAGGTATGGGACCCATTATAGGTCCTTCTTGTGTTGGTCCAAAACATATTGTTGACCACATCCAAATAAATGGTGACACTTGAATACTGAAGGCATTGAATGCTTGCGTGTAAGCATATACAGGTATGGGATCCGTTATCCAGAAACCTGTTATCCAGAAAGTTACGAATAATGGAAACGCCATCTTCTTTTTTTTTATGTTGTTTTTGTTTCCTTTTTCTCTGTAATAATAAAACAGTACCTGTACGTGATCCCAACTAAGATATAATTACCCTTATTGGGGGCAGAACAGCCCTATTGGGTTTATTTCATGGTTAAATGATTCCCTTTTCTCTGTAATAATAAAACAGTACCTGTACTTGATCCCAACTAAGATATAATTACCCCTTATTGGGGGCAGAACAGCCCTATTGGGTTTATTTAATGGTTAAATGATTCCCTTTTCTCTGTAATAATACAACGGTACCTGTACTTGATCCCAACTAAGATATAATTACCCCTTATTGGGGGCAGAACAGCCCTATTGGGTTTATTTAATGGTTAAATGATTCCCTTTTCTCTGTAATAATAAAACAGTACCTGTACTTGATCCCAACTAAGATATAATTACCCCTTATTGGGGGCAGAACAGCCCTATTGGGTTTATTTAATGGTTAAATGATTCCCTTTTCTCTGTAATAATAAAACGGTACCTGTACTTGATCCCAACTAAGATATAATTACCCCTTATTGGGGGCAGAACAGCCCTATTGGGTTTATTTAATGGTTAAATGATTCCCTTTTCTCTGTAATAATACAACGGTACCTGTACTTGATCCCAACTAAGATATAATTACCCCTTATTGGGGGCAGAACAGCCCTATTGGGTTTATTTAATGGTTAAATGATTCCCTTTTCTCTGTAATAATAAAACAGTACCTGTACTTGATCCCAACTAAGATATAATTACCCCTTATTGGGGGCAAAACAATCCTATTGGGTTTAACTTACTGTATCTTTACATGACTTTTAAGTAGATTTAAGGTATGGAGATCCAAATTACAGAAAGACCCCTTGTCCAGAAAACCCTAGGTCCCGAGCATTCTGAGGAAATTTTGCTCTAGACCATTTGGATGATGCTTGTGAATCTCAATTTTTAAATAGTTTTGTACGATATTCGGTGCGTGTATGGCGGGTTGCCGAGGCGACCAATATCGCAGAAGGCAGTTCTATTTGTAGACCCTACATTAAGGTACTTGTAGCAGCCAAACAGTGAGAGCTCAATTAAAGGAGAATAAAGGTATAATGACTGGGAGGGGAGGGGGGGGGGCACAATGTAAGGCATTCCCCAGTAATTATAATCTCTTACCTGATACCCTTGCCCAGACCAGAATGAAGTGAAGTCAGAAGAAGCAGAAGGTTCCTGGTGAGGACCAGTGATCCCTGAAGTGCACCCAACCCAATGCTGCCACTCACTTAAACATAACCTTTCATACAAGTGTATGGATGTGTAAGTAGTTTGGAGACCAAGAGTTGCACATGGTAATGTTTTTTGTCAATGTTATGCCCTTGTTATGGGCTAGCTTATCTGAGTGGAAGGAATCTGAACTGGAGTCAGCCATTAGAGCACTCTGTGGCCCAAAATGGTGTTAAATATATATTATCTTGAGTTATAAACAGAGGCCACGTAGTTATTGACTTTCGGCTCTAGAGAATGTTTGAAAACACCAAGATTTATAGAGCAGAAGTTGTAGCTGACTAACCCATGATTGGAAAACTCTCCTTGCCTCCCTTGGACTTTCACGTTACTCCCAAACCCCTCTTTCAGCTTTTTATACACTGACCATAAATGTGAAATGATGAAATGGGCATGTGGCTGGGATCTGATCACCGCCCGCCCTAGTGATGCTTCACACCCTAATGTCAAGTATTAGCTTGTAGGGTGCTGCAGGCAAATGGTAAATGTTGCTTCTTGACTAGAATTCCTGCCGCTACATAAAAACACCCACCAGTTAAGCACTACTTAAATATTGTTGATATTATGGTCTGTCTGGGTGCTGTGATCCAGCTGCACAGGCAACAGTTAATGGCTTTCTGAGAGCCTAACATGGAAATTCACTTGTAATTGCTACGCTTGTAATAAAGGCATCTGTTCACCCTGCTCACTCTCCTCAGGAAACGTTCTTGATTTCCAGGTTGGCTGGCAGAATGCTGAGAGCTAGGTAATATATCCTGTGCCATGTCCTCCAAGCTCTGCCTTTATGAACCGAGTGGGAGTCTTCCGTTACTTCTTACAAGGCAGCTGACTGCTTGGTATGCAAAATAAACCCAGTCTCTCTGCCTCTCACTTTCCTCCTCTCTGTCATGTCATCAGATTCACTCCCCGCAACAGCTGTCATAACATCAAAATTGGTCTTGCACCTTCAGACTCCAACACTTTCCTACTCAAAGTGAAAAATGCACCATCACGCTCACCGTCATCGCTCATGTAACTTTTCAACAGTTCATGGACATTATTATTAAAGGAAAAAATGCAAGTTTAGCATGTCTAATGTATCTACTATCAGTTGGGGAATAAAGACCTTTGGCTGCCAGAAAGGGCACAGTATTACATATCATTGGTTAGATAAGCAACTTCTGGTCACATGAGGGTTGATTCACTAAAGGTCGATAAGCATTATCGCATGCTTTTTTGCTTTAAAATTGACACGAAAAAACCCGCGTGATTTGCTAAAGTATTATCGCATGCGTTAAGTTGCATATCGTGTGCGTTAAATAGCGCACAACCAAATGCATTGCGTTAATTCTCGCGCAGAAATAATACTAATGCATGATTCACAAACACTTAGACACGCTAAATATCGCATTAGTCTGTGCGAAAATTAACACCTACTTGGGCCAGGCGGTAATTATAGAAAAGTACAGTTCATGAGAAAATTTGCGTAACGGCGAAAATGTTGCACGTCAAAAAAAAATTGCCGCCCGCGGCTATTCTTTCATCGCGCGGCTATTGTTTCGTCACCCGCGCTATTGTTTCGTCACCCGCGGCTATTGTTTCGTCACCCGTGGCTATTGTTTTGTCACCCGCAGCTATTCTTTCGTCGTGCGGCTATTATTTTGTCGCACGGCTATTCTTTCATCGTGCAGCTATTATTTTGTCGCCCGCGGCTATTATTTTAACGCCCCCGTCTATTATTTTGACGCAGGCGACAATTTTTGGACGTGCGGCAAATTTTTCCGCAGCTAATTTTTTCATCCGTTTCGCGAAACAATCCGCCAATGGTGAAACGCGTAAATTTGCCGCGAATCCATGCCTGCCGAAACATTTCGCCCATCACTATTTGTAACATTTGATGGATGGATCTAACTACCTATTGTATTTGAAGGCAAGAGGTTCCTCCAATGAGAATCCCATGTTCTTTTGTATACCTGTTTCCCTGTTCAATGTCCTAGTGACAACCCTTTTATATGAGGTGTGGGCACCCAGCCCCAACATCAGATTGAGATTACCATGAATTTAAGGGGAAGTAAACCCTCAATAGAACATATAAAGCCATGTTTATTGAAGAACACAACTCTAATGTTGTTGCACTATACCGCCCAGAATTTTAATGAAGGTGTAGGGGTAGGAGATTGCTTGGATTTGTAGTCTAAGGTTTAAATCCTTTTAGATTTTAGATCCAGATGCAACAAATCTGCAAGATTAACCTGGTGTTTGTGCATGTATGTGCATGTGTGTATACAATATAATATACAAAAACTGTCTCAGGGTCAGTAGGAAAAGTCTCTGCCTGGAAGAAGAGGACTGGGATTTAGAACAGCATTGACGCAATCCCTTGTTGGGCCTCGCTTGCCGGGGGGAAATTGATGCAGGATGATCACATGATGACAAATTTCAGCTTCCATTAGAGGTTGCGCATTAGTCTTGCATGATCTGAGCCCTGGACTGTTATTTGTGGATGGGTTTTTTTTATTGCATACACATGGACGGAATGACAGGTGATTACACCCCTGGAAGAACGTGCCTTAAAAGCTCATTCAGCTCAAAAGCATCCTTTTGGTTATTATTCTGGTCAATTAAAGTTTTGAAGATTGCGAACAAATACAGATACAGACTTCTAGCAATGCCTGTCACAGGGTACCCCATGTGGAAGCCTCGTTGTCTTAATGACTATGGTTATTTGTCCACCGTAGAATTCATATCCTCTCCATTATATACCATAATATAGAGGGCACACATCAACAACTCTCCATCATCAAGCTGCTTGGAAGGAAAGGAAGTTTTTCCATCAGAAAAGGAGAATATTGTTACAAAATGTAGTGCCTTTTATTACATAACCCCCATAGACTTTACTATCTATTGCCTGGCAGTCAGGCAATGTACAGTAAAGCCTATGGGGTGTGTTTACAAAAAAATGGAGATAAATATCACCGGTGATGTTGCCTGTAGCAAACAATCAGATATTTTCTTTTGATATCTAACTTGCTTGCTATGGGCAACATCACTGGTGATATTTATCTCCAATCTAAACATGCTCCTATGGAGGCTGCATTAGTACCCGATTTTGGCCAACTAAACAAACACCTTATGTAGCCCTTTTTGCTATTGCTGTGGCTACTATTATATGCATGGTATAAATCCACAAATGAAGCCTGCCCTTCTGCAATAATATCTCAGCTATATCCATATTACTAAGCTGGTTTCCTGAACGAAGAATAAATCTCTCCCTTGGCGCTATTTTCTTATGGTTGTTTGCTTTCATCAAGTAGGAGGTCTATATTTTTTTTAAAGACCCTTCAGCCTTTCTGTTCTCACAGCTCCGACAAGCCATAAATATTTTACAGTTGTTGAGCCAGGATTGTTTCTTTTCCCCCCACCAATGTTCTCATGTTCTGCATCCCAGATATGCATAAAATAAAGTGGAACCCAGGCACAATAATAATACTCCAGCATATAATAATATTATAATGTATAATTATAACAGCAGCAGCCTACAGAAACGTCTGACCAGCTCTTCTCTCATAATGTTTCTACAGCTGTGAGATTACGGTTTAAAGTGATAGTAATCCTAGAGAAATTGCTTGTTGGCACACACCCCTACTGTACAGCTGAGCCGACTTTCTTTTCGCATTACATCCTTGGGTTTATGAGGATTTTGGGCTGGCATGTCCAACACTTATCTATTTCAGCTGTATATAGAGAGAGAACTCATATGGTTAAACCTTTTTGTATCCTAAGCAGCTCCTTCAAAGGGACATTATACTGATAAAAAATAAATACAAGAATTAAGGCTTCAGAATATATGCTAAGCAAATATACAATCTTGGTGTCAATTTGACCAATTTTTTTCTTTTTCCACAGATTTTCCCACTCTTAAGGTGGCCATACACTTAACGATCCACTCGGCTGGCAAGGTTGCCAAGTGAGCGGATCTGCTCCCGATATCCCCACCTACGGGTGGGCAATATTGGGGGAATTTAGGCTATAACAACTGTTAAGGGCGCAGTCGGTTCGGGGACCGCATCAACGAGCCAGTGCCCTGGGGCCAAACAATCGAATTATAACGAATAAGGGCGCAAACGGTTAGGGGACCGCATCAACGAGCCAATGCCCTGGGGCCAAACAATCGAATTATAACGAATAAGGGTGCAAACGGTTAGGGGACCGCATCAATGAGCCGATGCCCTGGGGCCAAACAATCGAATTATAACGAATAAGGATGCAGTCGGTTCGGGGACCGCATCAACGAGCCGATGCCCTGGGGCCAAACAATCGAATTATAACGAATAAGGGTGCAATCGGTTAGGGGACCGCATCAATAAGCTGCCGAATTGGTCCAAGGGACCGATATCGGCAGCTACAATTGGCACGTGTATGGCCAGTTTAAAGGTTGCACCAATATGTGTTTTGTACGATTTTCAGAACGTGTGGGGGCTCCATCGTACCATGGCCATTGATTGTTTAGTAATCGGAAAGGTTAGAAAATTTCGATCAGATAACGCTAAAATCTGCGCATGTATTGTGTATCTAAGAATATTCTTGTGGGACCTTCCATGCATTTCTAGGAAGTCACTTTTGTACGATTGGTGTCTGCCAACTATTTCATGTTCAGAAAATCCTCCCTTTATCCTACAATTTTAGTCTAAATATTTAAAATTGTTGCATTTAACCGCACAATCGATCAGAACGTTCCTCAGAAGAAAACTAAAATCTGAATGTGTATGGCCAGCTTTAATATACCCAGTACCAAAAACCGAATATGTATTCTTCCTGGTTTCTTTAAGCATTTATGAAAGAATTATTGGATCAGCTTAGCCTTGCTGTAGCAACCATTTAGGTAATGTAATTAAATGTGTTAACCTTCCACCATGTCTAGTAACCCATTGCAACCATTGCATTTACTAGTTGCATCTGATTGGTTCCTATGGGTTACAGCCCAATAAATAGTGACTGTCTATGGCATCTAACAGCAGCCCCTCTGGCAGAATCCACCGATTGCCAGTCTGGTGCCTGGCCACTGGCCTCCTATTGCTTTACAATCTTATTACAAAAAGTAAATTCATGATGGAAGGTGTGGACTTCCAAAAAGGGGCCATAAATGCCATTTTTCATTCTAACAACCAACCGAAATAGCTTTTCTGGATGGATGTGCTTTTGCATTTCAGTTAACAAATTAATTTACCCAATGTGATTGCCATTTTTGATATTCAAGAGGTTGGCAATAATGCCTGAGGGGTTAAAAGTAAAGGGCATGGAATGGGCAAGGCAAAATGAGGTCACAACTAAAAAGAGATTTGTGTTGGATTAATATACCCAGGCATTCTTCCAAGGTGCTGGAAGTCAGGCAATAAAAGGCATTTTTTCACGACTCGTCTTATATAAAAGCAATATAGTCAGCAAACAGCAGAGAGAGATCGCATTTCATCTGTCTTTAACAGAAGGTCTGTAATTTTTTTTTTTATTATTATTTATCTGGAAAACACATGATATGATAAAAACAGCCCAGAAAAAAGTGTAGAAAGTGAAGTCTGTGGAATGGAGGTAATGGGGACATATGGGCTTATTTACTGACCCTATTGGCACCCGAAGTGCTGGAGCACTATCCATGGAGCTTGTGGGATATTGGTGGATGCTGTGCGGCCTGAGCGCTTTGTTGGTGCAAAGTAGCCCTGTATTTAAGGCTGGCAAGGACAGTGACCTATGGCTCTCCCTAGCTTGTGCCTCTAAATATTGCTGAAGCTTGGGGGGTCTCGGGGGGGGGGGGGACACACATGTGCCACCCACTGCCTGCTCCCACTGCAGTGCTGTTTTCATAGGAAGGTCCAGTCTGGGTCGCAGACTACAGGGTGCAAAGTGCTTTGTGTCTTTACGTAATAAATGAGGCTGTCATGGTTGAAGAACAATAATACAAAATATCAGAGTGCACACCTTACCAGAACCTGAGTTAAGAGCGAGGTGCAGTCCACTGGAGAAAATCCATTTAGCAACTGAAGAAATAACCACATAAACAAAAACCTGTCTGCACACTCAAAAATTACAAAAGAAAAGAAAATTTTATTAAGTACAAAACATAGAAAATAAAGCCCAACGCGTTTCAACCCAATAATGGGTCTTCATCAGGGGCAAAACATTTTAAAAAAGGGGCAGGAAGGGGCATGGTTGAAGAACAAGTTATTGCCAATAAATTAGAAGGAAAGTGCCATTAAAAAGATGTTGCCAGACATGGACCATAGCGGATCTACGCAGAGCCCCAATACTGGTCTAGTTTTTAAAGGTAACAATCCTTTTAAGACCAAATTTCAATTAGGCACCATATAGTTATCTGTCCTTGCCAATTTGATGAGGGTTTATTGAAAGCTTAAATGTATATTTTACAGGGGGCTGGGGCTATTGTGCAGCACTGGAAAGTTTAATACCAGGCGGCATTGTGTCATTATGTGGCAACAATGACACAAATTATATGGTAAAGGATTCATACATTGATGTGTTTCTTAAGTGCTTGGGGGGGTGAGGAGCCACTGTCAGCACGAGAAAGAAACATCTTCCACTCTAATAGAGACGCAAACTGATAGAAAGGGACAACAGAAATTGGCTCTGTTACACAAATCTAGAGAGAAAGGGGGGTTATGGTTTATTTTGCACTTTCCAAAATAAAGAATCAGTGAAGCAAAGCACAAAACAGACAGTGAGGGCAGTATCATAGGGGCCCTGTAGGGCTTATCATTCAACCTGAGACCTTGAAAATATTAATATAGGGGGCTCTAACCCTACTGTACTGCTTTGTTTAACTGCACTTTACTACACTACAAATCCCAGCATACTTTAGCATATTATAAAGGTAGGGCATGCTGGGAGTTGTAGTCCTGCAACACGGGTTATAGTCTGCAATATTGCTCAATAAAACCTTTTCCCAGCTCTCCAGGCTGCATTAGAATGCAGAATAATCCTCCAATGAGAATCCCAGCTGCTCTGAGTAAATCTGCCTCTATGTTCTTTGACCCTTTGATTTTTATTTATTATTATTAACATTTATTTATAAAGCGCCAACATATCCGCAGCGCTGTACAATAAGTGGGTTTTATACGTTGGACATACAGAGTAACATATAAAGCAATCAATAACCGATACAAGAGGTGAAGAGGGCCCTGCCCAAAAGAGCTTACAATCTAGATTCCACTGCCATATAATGAATCCAAAATGGCACTCTGTAAGATAACAGCAAGACACAGGGCTGGAAATCACCTTTCCCAGCACTGTGAGGCATCTTGCTGGTATCTTACATATATAGATAATTATGTTATTTTTCCCTTCATTATATGACACAGGAATCAGACATGGGGATAAAGAACAGACTTGTTCAGTGCTGGGAAACTGTGCTTATTGCTCCCAACTCCAATTGCAGGAACAAAGACCAGGGAGCCTTATTTACACAGATCAGCTGGGATTCTCATTGGAGAATTTTTGCATTTTAAAGCAGTCGCTGGGTGAAAAGTTTTGGAAAATATTGCTTTAAGAATAGAACCCTGACGTTGCAGGACTACAGCTCCCAGCATGCCTCAAACTTCATCATGATCATATTATTCTGGGATTTGGGGTGCAACAACAATGGAATAAAGTGTGGTTGAGCAGTGCAGGGCAGCAGGGTTTTGATTTTGAATGTGCAAATAATGGCGCTTTCCATGTACACTGTGGAGGAAAAATGAAAGTTGTTTATAAAGAACTTTCCTTATCTTTTGCATGTTCTGTAGATGTGCCTTTGATACACTGGGTGTTATATATCCCATAAATACCAAAGGTATCAGCCATGCATCAAAACACAGTGCCTTTTATTCAGCCCCATTGGAAGTAAAAGGGATATTTATGATATTCAAGGCTGTATATTTTGCAGTCTTAGTGTTTATTTATTTATTTATTTCTATTTCTTTGTTCTCTTACTGCAGGCACTTCTATAAATTCTGCTGTGTTATTGCCTGTCGACTCTGCTTATATCTGAGAACTAATATTTCTTTGCGGTAACAAATGTAACCCAAACAAGTATTTGTGGCCAGAGCGCGGCGGTGCATCTGAATAAGGGCTTATGCTGGAGTAGCCACAGACTTTTACTGTTTCTCCATTCAACTCCGGCTTGGAAAGTCATTTAGGAAAGTTACCAGCCTTGCATTGCGCCATTGTCCTATTCTATATTAACAAGTGGGCCACAGTTGGCACAGCTGGCACTGGCACCCATCATGCTCTGTGATCAGCATCGGACTGGGGTGTCCAGGGCCCACGGGGGTTGTTACCTCAGGCCCCCCCAGTCATGACCTCCGGATTTGGGTCAATGGGGCCCACAAGGCTCTTCTGCAGGCCCAATCTGACCTTGTCTGTGATGCCCATATACCTGCACTCTGCCCTTATACTAGACTGCTCAGTTCCTTATCAAGGGTCCCTAGTTACTGGGGAGTAGTGATGAGTGAATTTTTTCGCCATGCATGGATTCGCAGCGAATTTTCACATTTCGGCATCAGCGAATTGTTTAGAGAAACTTCAGATAAAATTTGCTGCGGGAAAATTTGTCGCAAGGAAATTTTTTTGTCGCGCAACAAATTGGTTGCGGTCGCGTCAAAAGAAGGGCACGGTTGCGTCAATTTGGTTGCCGGCGCGTCAAAAAAGGGCGCAGTCGCGTCAAATTTGGCACAGCCGCATCAAAAAAACACAGGTGACAAGGAAATAAAATAGACGCCGGCGACTAAAAGACGCGGGCAACAAAAAAAGCATGCGACAAATGCGTTTTGCATTTTTTTTCCGCCGTTTCTCAAATTTTCTTGAAATTTTATGGTGAAGCGAAACAGGTCAGGCGCTTGTGCATGCGCATCCACACGTGGGGGGGCTTGTTAGTGCATGCGCGTTCGCGTAGCGGGGGTGATGGGGGGGCGCCGAATGGCGACGGCCTTGGGGTGCCCCCAGTAGAAATCCGCTGGTGATGAGCGAATCAGTCCCATTTAGCTTTGCCGTAAAATTCGGCAAAAAGATTCACAGAACGACGTAAAATTCACAAAATGGAGACAATGCGCGAAACAATACGTTTGTCACGTGGCAATTCTTTTGATGAGAGACAATTCTTTTTGATTCAAGAAAATTCTTTTGACGAGAGACAATTCTTTTGATGAGGGACATTATTTATTGGCGTGAGTTAATTCTTTTGATGAGAGACAATTCTTATTTGATAAACGACAATTCTTTTGACGTTGGCGACAAATTTTTGGATGTGCACCAAATTTTTCCGCCGAGAATCCATGCCTGGCGAATTTGTTGCCCATTACTACCCAGCATACCCGCAAATTGGGTTTTAGGTAGGATTTCCCTGATTCACCAAACAGGTTGGCGGTCCATGGGTACCTGCCTGGGTATCCAGGTAAAGTTTGGCTCTTGGCCCTCCCACCCATCGCTGATGATCAAACTATTTTTCTCATTATCTGGTTTATCTGTCTTCAGAATGATGTCTCTTCTGCTTCACGGTAATGTTAGTTATGGTTTTATGTGTCCCGGGTCGGGTGGTAAATATCTCTATCACAATGTATTCTGCACAGAAAAGGTCGCTGTAGAGGAAAAAAAAAAGTTGCAGCAAAAAAAAAATTGCCATAAAAAAACTCCCACAGACTCTCCAAGACAAAAGTTGCTGTAAAAAAACAAAAACGCCCATGGAGTTCAACGCGTTTCACTCATTTTCACAGTTCTGCAAATTTTCCCATGGTTTACAAATTCTTCCGCGCAGCTAAACTGGAGAGATTGGCTTATCACTTTGGAAAATTTATACCGGATGTTACTCAAGAAACAGTTACAAAAGTGAGGGAAATTTGTACAAAATCCCATGCAATGCCAAGGTAAGGGGAGTTGACTATATCTCTATTTACAATCACGCACAGCACGCAATGCAAACAGACCCATTACTGAGAATTTGGCCTTTTGAACACTTTTGCAATTTACATTAACCTTTTTAAATTCATTTTTATGATAATAGCAGTTTTATACTGCATCAGGCAAAACATCATAATAACTCCTCAGTGACTTCTACTCTACTTAAAGGGACAGAGGTTCTGTGCATAGGGCATGGGTTGAACATTCGTTTTGCCTATTCTTTCGATTAGAAAATGTCAATGGTTTTTGCTAGTTATTGCTCTAAACAGGGCAACATTTCAGTATGATCAAAGTCAAATTAGCAGTTGGCTGAGCAGCCTCTATATATTGTATGTATGTATAACTTTATTTATAAAGCGCCACAAGGGTACGCAGCGCTGTACAATCTTACAGAATACAAAATTACACACAGGGAGGACACAGGGAGGACAAGTGATATAATAAATAAATACAATAAATATATATATATATATATATATATATAAGTGCCATGTGGTATGAGACACAGTAGGAAGGAGGTCCCTGCCCCATAGAGCTTACAAACTATATATTGAGCTGTTCTTTCTGTAAAAAGATAACAGGCTGTAGCTGAGTAAAGGGAGGGGTTTGTTTTTACAGAGGCTTTAATGTCATTTTCAAATGTTGTCCTGTTTTCACTGAACTAATGTGAAAAAGGGTATACTGCCTCTTTAAATAGGAGGGCATCATTCCCTAAATACTGATATCATAATGGGCTATTTATAATTTAAAGAGATAGCTGTACTTAGAGAAACTGCTATGGGTGCACTCTAAGCTCTTACTGCCTCTAAACACTGCTATTGTAGTAGCTAATATATTGTTCTCCACATAAAATACAGTGATGTCAGAAAGTGACAAAATAAGGATAAATTGAATTACCTCCACTCACTCTTCCCTGCTGAGGAACATAAACTGAATTCATTTTATAGATAGGCCTGGCAATCAATAGCGTGGGAGACGAGCGCAGTAAATATAATCACACCGCTGAGTACAGGCTGGCCAAATCTATGATTAGTATCCCATTATTTATATGTATAAATATATATATGGAATAATGTACCCCCTGCTGTAAATTATGAGAATAGTATAAGTCACCAAGGAGTTCCATGTCTATATAAAGAGTGCTTTTATACGGATTATTGGACTCTCTTGTAATTTAATTTATTAAAGACTAGTTGAGAGGATTTGTACTAGATATGGAGGTTAGTTTGGAGTGCCCTAGTCTTGAGTCTTGGGAACCTTGTGCCCACCAGGTACCCAAGTCAAAGCCCCACCACCCAGCCACCGCTTACATCTGTCCGTCCCCACTCCCCGCCCCTCATCGGCGGCCCTGCTATAGCTTCACCCCTTACTTTGCTGTCAGACCCCAAAGCCAGGGAAAACAATTACAGACATAGTGGAATGTACATCCATCTTTAATTTTTTGGTGCTGGTGAATATGATGGGGGCCCACCAAAATCTTTCCTGATATGCTGGTGGGCCACTCTGACCCTGCTTTTTAACATCAGAGACCCTGCTCCACTAGAGGGTAGTCTTGAGGGTCTCAGGGCTTTGGAGCATGGTTATTACACTAAGGAAAGCAAAGCTGGGGGCAATGGGGAAAAACAAACGTACCACAATGGTCTATTGTAGCCACCACCTAGCATGTAACACACAATCCCACAATGAGTTTAAATGACGGAGTATTGAAAATTAGCCAAAGATGGGAGGCTGGTCTTACAGTCTGCGATGCACTGTTCTATGGCAGTGCCTTCACTCAATAAACATGGCCGGCTCTTTTTTATATGAATGGATGAAGTCAGACAAAATGCATATCATGTGTTAACAGCAAGCAATACCTTTGGATTACTGCCTATTTAAGGGGGTTTGTAAACCCAATCACAACACTGTCCCACTGCGCCCCCTAGTTTTGCTATAGAAGCTGTCGAAAAATATAATTATAGAAGAAAATTTACCAATGAGCATTCTACTGGCCAATAATCTCATTATAAATGCAAGAGAAGTGACCAATGAGAATACTGGTTCCCAGCACCACGTCTGGCATCTTGCTGGTACCTTACATATAGAGACAATTATGTCATTTTTCCCTTCATTATATGACACAGGAATCAGACATGGGGATAAAGAACAGACTTGTTCAGTGCTGGGAAACTGTGCTTATTGCTCCCAACTCCAATTGCAGGAACAAAGACCAGGGAGCCTTATTTACACAGATCAGCTGGGATTCTCATTGGGGGATTTTTTCACATTTTAATGCAGCCGCTGGCCCTGGAGATTTGGTGAAAAGTTTTGGAAAAGTTCTATTGTGCAATATTGCTTTAAGAATACAACCCTGATGTTGCTGGACTACAGCTCCCAGCATGCCTCAGCCTTATTACATGTTACATTATTCTGGGGTTTGTAGCCCAGCAACAGTAAAGTTTAGTTGAGCAGTGCAGCAGGGTTTATATCCCCTTTAAACAACGTCAGAGAAATAAAACATGTAAAACTAACTATATATATATATATATGCTTTGTTTTTTTCAATGTCTTACAAATTTCTTTCAACAATTGTATTTATATATTTGTGGATCTGAAGATTGCTGCCCATAATATATTACTTATTTATTTACTTTGTTTTCAGTGGCTTTCAGCCAGTCAAGATAATATCAAGGAAAGTCCATTAAAGCAAATGGTCCTGAGCTTTGACAGACTGTGAGCTTAAATTACATGGTTCTGTTTGATGGGCTTCAAAACCTTTAGTCGCAATTTAATGTCTAAAGTGTTGGGAGAAAAAAAAAAGTCATTTACCGATCAATGCCATTTGTCTGAAAAAATCCTATTGTGCTATTTTGTTACCTTTTAAGTCAAAATGTTTCAGGGTGCCTGAGATGGGTGACATCATCAGTGGCATTTAGTGGGGTGCACTTATCCCATTAAAGGGGTGGTTCACCTTCACATTCAATTTTAGCTTGATGATGACAGTAAGACAATTTATAATTGCGTGGGTTTTGAAACATTGTGCTTTTTGTTCAGAAGCTCTTCCGTTTGGAATTTTAGCAGCTATCTGGTTGCTAGGGTCCAATTTACCTTAGAAACCAGACAGTGGAATATGAATAGGAGAGACCCTTAATAGAAAGATAAGTAGTGAAATGTAACAGTAACATTTTAGCCTCACAGAGGAATAGTTTTTTGGCTGCTGAGGTCAGTGACCCCCATTTGCAAGTTGGAAAAAAAAGCCAGAAGAAGACAAATTATTAAAGAAAACTATAAAAATAAATAGTAAAGACTTGCTAAACAATAGGACATTCTATAACATACTAAAAGGTAAAAGGGTGGTTAGATTTTAGTATACAGGTATAGGACCTGTTATCCGGAAACCCATTATCCAGAAAGTTCCTTATTACGGGAAGGCCATCTCCCATAGACTATTTTATTATTACTTATTTCTCTATTCAGGCCCTCTCTTATTCATATGACAGTCTCTCATTCAAACCACTGCCTGGTTGCTAAGGTAATTTGGACCCTAGAAACCAGATAGATGATGATGATGATAACACCAAACTCAAGAGCTTCTGAACAAAAATTGAACAAAAATAATTACAAAACTACCCCTTTAAAACTTGTTAATACTAGTCGGGCATCATGGTATTCTAATTAAAAAAATAAGCTTTAAGTAGGGCTTCCATAAAAGCAGAGATATAATAGGTTGCTATTGGTTACTAGACCTACTAGACTAGGTTGCCTCTATTATAACATTATATGATAACCGGACTTGCCAGGAGTTTTCCTGGTACCATAGTGGGCCAGTCTGACACTGAGCATCTACACTAACATCAATATGTGTAATTAGCCTACTTTATGGTGGAGTCACCAGAACACCACCTGCCGACTATTCAGTCATAACGTAACTAGGACTCAGAGTCAGACCTGATGCCTGTTGCTGCCCCCCCCCCCCTTAGGTCTTACCCTGACGCGTTTCACTTATGCGAGCTCAGGGGAGGACATTGGGAGGGGGGGTAAGGGGGTGTGTCAGGGGACGGAGCATGGCGGGGATGTGGGGGGGGGGCAGAGGGGGCACGGTAGCCCCAGTGGGCCCTACATCCCCCAGTACGACCCTGCTAGGACTCCAAGGACATCCTTACTCAG
The DNA here is from genome assembly GCF_000004195.4 of Xenopus tropicalis. NCBI lineage: Eukaryota > Metazoa > Chordata > Amphibia > Anura > Pipidae > Xenopus > Xenopus tropicalis. The sequence goes on from NC_030685.2 coordinate 22,954,304, forward strand.
TTACTCAGTGAAGTCATATTTTGACAATGTTACTGTAATGGCTGTATATGGCTGCTGGCTATGAGTTCCTAGATGTCCTACACATGTTATAGACCCAGGCTATACTTTAGCAATAAACGTTCTCTGAGAACCTTTTTGGTCAATGTAGACCAAATGATGATAAGGTAAAAAAAGCACTAGGGCCCATCTCACATTTGGCCATACACATGCATTCTTTTTTGGTTCCCTCTCTTAGACAATACTCCATGTGATACTCCTTGTTGTCAACAATAAAGCAAACAAACCATTTTCTATTGAACTGAGAGAAACTTGGTGCCCAGTCTGCCATCTCTGGAAATACCAGGTTCCAAGGTCTACTAGGAAATTATATACTAATATATATCTATAAACAACTGCCTCACACTGTCATTAAAGGATAAGTAAAGTGAATGTAAAATAGTTGAGAGCGCTTATCTAATCACGTTTGCAATTTACATTCATTATTCATTTTTTTTTTAAAATTTCAAAATATTAAGGCATACATGTGCTGTTAATATGAATGATTTATCTACAACAGTGCCACCTGCCGGTTAGTTTCTGGGCATGAAGTAGCCAAGAAAGTTATCAGAAAAAAGAAAGAGGGCTGCTAATGATTTCTAACTTTTCTTACATCTTTCCTAAACAGAGAAACATCAGCCCAGCCCTCTTTCTTTCTCCTGACAATTTCCTTGACTACATCATGGCCAGAAACTAACCAGCAGGGGGTGCTGTTGTGACTAAATCCATTCATACTTACAGTACATGTATTCCTTAATATCTTGGACCCCCCCCCATAAAGAAACAAATTATGAATGTAAATTGTAAAGGTGCTTAGATTAGCATTCTCATCAATTTCCCATTAACTTATTTTAAAGCTTTACTTATCCTTATGTATCTCATGAAAGTGATGAGATGAGTGTTTTTCTCAGTAACCTACCAAAGAAGGCTTATACACTGGGCATTGCATACATATCCCCTACATTGGTGATGGTCACCTACTGGGGCTCCCATACTCATTTCCTGGCTGCAGGGCTGGAACTAGGGGTAGGCAGAAGAGGCAGCTGCCTAGGGCGCAATGATTGGGGGGCACCAGGAAGGAGCCTCTCCTGCCTACCCCTAGTGCTACTTTGTCATTGCCTCCGCCGCTTGTCATTAGTGGCGGAGGCAATGACCGATCTAATCGCACCGCCCCCCGCACCTCCTCCTGTGCTTTGGCGCGCATGTTCGGGGGGGCGGAGTTGGCCGACCAGGTTGCTTAGGGCGCCCGGTCAGCTTCGCCCGCCCCTGCCTGGCTGGCCCTTTTAACAAGATTGGTCTTTGATTTAATTAGAGTTTATGTAGTGTCCCTCCTTGCTATGGGTGTCAAACTCAGATTCCTCCTGCCCTGCTCATATCTCATTATACAGCTGCAGAGAGGCTTCACTTCTTGGCTTCCTGGAAACAACTCTTTCCAAAGTTGTCTGTCAGGAGTTTTATTTTGGGTTTTTCCACCTGCTACGTGTGTTACGTTTGGGTTCTTCTTTTGTCTTTTCCATCTCTCTAAACCAGTGATCCCCAACAAGCGGCTCAGGAGCAACATGTTGCACCCCAACCCCTTGGATGTTGCTCCCATTGGCCCTTATTTCTGAATTCTTGAATTGAAGGAAAACTTTATTTATGCATAATAAAGCATGAGTACTGGCAAACAGAGCCTCCTGTAGGCTGCCAGCCCACATAGGGAGTACCAAATAGCCAATCACAGCCCTTTTCAATGCTTGTGTTGCTCCTCAACATTTTTTATATTTGAATGTGACTCAGAGGTTAAACAAAAGTTTGGGAGACCTTCTCTAAAGGGTCCTACAAGGCTTCCCTGCAAATCAGGTGGTGATTCTCCCTGATGATAACCCAGTTGACTGGGGAGGGGGGGTACGTGCAGACTCCTGGGGCACTGGGGAAGGTGGTGAGTAGTGATGAGCGAATCTGTCCCGTTTCGCTTTGCCAAATTCGCAAACTGCGAAAAATTGGCGAAACACATTTTTTGCAAGATTTTTTTTGTTGCCCACGCTTTTTGACGCGACCACGCCCAATTTGACCCAACTGCGCCCAATTTGACACACAACAAAAAAAGTCCGCACTGCAAATTTTTCCGCACCGAATTTTCACGGAAGTTTCGCGAAACAATTCGCCAATGGCGAAATGTGGAAATTTGCTGTAAATCCATGCCTGGTGAAAAAAATTCACTCATCACTAGTGGTGGGAACCAAGTTACCACTGCTCACCCAACATAAAGGACGTTTTAATATTTGGATCTTTTACTTTGTGATGTTTTAACAGCTTTATAATTAAGTAATATAAATTAAGCTTTGTCTAATTAAATATGGTTCAGAGTTAAACATAACAAATCTGTACCATGTTGTGTCACTATTTGTGTGTGTATGTGAGAAAGAAAGAGCGTATGCATGCGTTTAGGGGGGGGTAGTTTTAACACCTCCCCCATATAATTTAAACAATTATTATGCACTTGCAAGTTTTGGAGACCACCGACAGCTTTCTCCCCTCCCTCCGCGTGTTCCGTTCCAGTCTTAGGTGGCAATCTTGAATGCAAAGCATGAGAGGAACACATTAAGCCTTAGGATGTGAAAATATCCAAACAATTCACCTGCCTGGCATAAATTGCATCAGAGCTTTTCCCTGCTGTTAGCACTGAAATTTATTGCAGATTGTAGAAGTTCTGTATTGAAGAAAATGATCATGAAAAGACAAGCAAATTGCTAGCTTTTACAACCACATAAACTCGCCGACCCCCTACTTTCCCCCTCTGCAAAACCGATCTGCATCGCATTAAACCGCATCCATAATTCATACCACTAGGAGAGCTTTTTTTTTTTTTCTTACCAGTCTCGGAGGTTTGTTGCTCTCTATAATTGATGGCTGTGTGAAACAATGGTGTTTGGTATTCAACATTCATTTAGTGTTTAAGTCAATTGACCAGTGGTGGTGGTGGTGGTGGTGGTAAGTGAGGGACAAAGGGTTTGTATTTATATTTATACAAAGTGGAATACATGTAAACAAACATGACAATGCATACACACACTCCTACGCTAGCTACGTCAATAGGATGAAAGCAGTGCATGTTTCCTATTGAAGGGAACATAAAGCTTTCCTTTATTTTTTGTACCCAAATGGATGCAAGAGGATTGTCCAAAAAGAATAATCCCCACTAGAATGGTATGGGTCACCTGTAATTGAGGTTATTGTGCAATAAACTGGGCTACCATGACGTGAGCAACGTCGGATCTTGACTCGCCTTTCTCCCAACCTTAACCCCTTTGCCTGTTTTTACTTACCAACCCCAATAAACACACGGACACCAATTCTTGGGATAAAATGGCCGCAGAACATTTATTAATAACAATTAGAGTTTTCATTTAAAACATATCATAAGAACAAATAAGATAGAAAACAACTCATGAACACAATACAAATGTTTGTATAACAAACAACCAACTTTAAATAAACATAAACCATAACATACACCATAACAAGCCAATAACTGCGCAGCGCAACTGGCGCTGCCAGCTGCCCTTCCAGCCCGGAACCCCCTACCTAACAAAACTCACTCCACTTACTTACCCCTGAGGTTCCAGGCATGCCATCCCCAAACAATTAACAAACTCCCTTCCTAACCAAACCATTGTTTTCCCCCAACTCAATCACCCCGCCAACACCACTCGTTGCCTCCACCTCTATAGGGAGGGAGGGTGGGCGTTTTCCTATGCTGCCTAAAATGGATGAGGAGCGGGAACGTTTTCCAGCTATTTATACCCCAATATGAAACAGCCAATCAGATAAAAAACTGGGAGTGGCTATGTCTGTCCTACTGCTAAGTCATGCGCCTGCTTCCCTACGTTTCCCTACGGGTCATTGGGCTACTGGATACCAGGAAAGATCCCGTGGGCCCAAGTGCCAGGCCATTTGGTCTATTTCATGCTCAGTCCCTATTTCTGTATGGGGACAAAGAGGATAAGTAGCTTGAAGAATAGAATGTAAAGAAAAGAGACTAGGACAATAAAGAGAATATGTCAGGAGAGAAGGAAAACATATTGGAGAGTGGGCCTGTGGTCTAATGTTTTCTGGTGGGCCCCTGACATCCCAATCGTACACTGATATTACATGCTAAGGGCCACAACATCAGGAAGTCTACAAGTATCACTTGAATCTCTTGTACCACAGAGAGGTAAAACAGGTAGCCATGGACATCATTTACTTAAGTATTTAAAGTTTCCATGAGTAACACTGAAGGAGAAGTATGGAGAGCTGAACCATCTATGAGCCAGCTTCAAGTACCGTGACTTGGAAACCAGGCAGGGGGTGGGCGGATGATGTCAGGAGTCAACATAAAGGTGTTTGGGAGAGGAATGATCAAGTCAGGAGGTGGTGTAATGAAAAAGTATGTGGGGATTGGTGTATTTTGGAAGCTCCGGCAACAGTGCTTGGTCTGGACAGTGTTGATCAAGAAACAATAGTATAAACTGTACAGTCTAGTACAAAACCAGACAAGTGGCAACTCTGCAAGGTGCAAGATAACTTGAGTTAACCTGGATGTAGGGTAAGTGGAAGGTGAAATAAATATTGAATCTTACTATACCTTTGCTCTGGTTATAGGGCCCTAAAAAAAAGTTATTACCCCTGCAAACGACAAGATGCTAAGACACATAGACCATATCTATTTCTAAACTATGAACCCTAAATCTTTATTTGTCTGTGGGGCTGGTGTTTAATAAGTGACTCCCCTAAATCCAGAGGTTAATGTACTTGCAGGCCAACTCTATAAACAAAGTGCAGTTTTATGATTTCCATGCCAATCCAAATGTTGATTGATTTCTTTCTGTCCAGCGAGTCTATACTCACAGGAGTGGACACCAATACTGAATATTTCTGATCAGGCAGCACGGTAGCCACATGGGAAGCAGTTCTGCTGTGCTGTGCTTGGATATTGAGTTGATTACAGCTTGGACCTGACACTATCAGCAAGGGGTTTGTATGTTCTATATCTGTTTTGGTTTCCTCCAGCTAGCCCAGTTTCCCCCTGCACTCCTAAGACAATAATTGCCTCCTCATAAATAACCCTTTAAATAGGATGTTATTTTTATATTGGTGTTTTGTTTCATGGATACAGACCTCCAGTGTCATGCATGCAATGCAAAAAACTGCACTGTGGGGCACATACTGTAACTCCACCTTGGGGCACGTACTGTAACTGCACCGCGGGGCGCGTACTGTAACTGCACCATGGGGCGCGGTCATGTAACTGCACCGCGGGGCCTGTACTGTAACTGCACCGCGGGGCGTGTACTGTAACTGCACCGCGGGGCCTGTACTGTAACTGCACCGCGGGGCCTGTACTGTAACTGCACCGCGGGGCCTGTACTGTAACTGCACCGCGGGGCCTGTACTGTAACTGCACCGCGGGGCCTGTACTGTAACTGCACCGCGGGGCGCGTACTGTAACTGAACCGCGGGGCCTGTACTGTAACTGCACCGCGGGGCCTGTACTGTAACTGCACCGCGGGGCGCGTACTGTAACTGCACCGCGGGGCGCGTACTGTAACTGAACCGCGGGGCGCTTACTCTAACTGCACCACGGGGCCTGTACTGTAACTGCACCGCGGGGCCTGTACTGTAACTGCACCGCGGGGCGCGTACTGTAACTGCACCGCGGGGCGCGTACTGTAACTGCACCGCGGGGCGCGTACTGTAACTGCACCGCGGGGCGCGTACTGTAACTGAACCGTGGGGCGCTTACTCTAACTGCACCACGGGGCCTGTACTGTAACTTCACCGCGGGGCCTGTACTGTAACTGCACCGCGGGGCGCTTACTGTAACTGCACCACGGGGCCTGTACTGTAACTGCACCGCGGGGCCTGTACTGTAACTGAACCGCGGGGCGCTTACTCTAACTGCACCACGGGGCCTGTACTGTAACTGCACCGCGGGACCTGTACTGTAACTGCACCGCGGGGCCTGTACTGTAACTGCACCGCGGGGCGCGTACTGTAACTGAACCGCGGGGCGCGTACTGTAACTGAAGCGCGGGGCGCTTACTCTAACTGCACCACGGGGCCTGTACTGTAACTGCACCGCGGGGCGCGTACTGTAACTGAACCGCGGGGCGCTTACTGTAACTGCACCACGGGGCCTGTACTGTAACTGCACCGCGGGGCGCGTACTGTAACTGCACCGCGGGGCGCGTACTTTAACTGCACCTCGGGGCGCGTACTGTAACTGCACCGCGGGGCGCGTACTGTAACTGCACCGCGGGGCGCGTACTGTAACTGCACCGCGGGGCCTGTACTGTAACTGCACCGCGGGGCCTGTACTGTAACTGCACCACGGGGCGCGCACTGTAACTGCACCGCGGGGCGCTTACTGTAACTGCACCGCGGGGCCTGTACTGTAACTGCACCGTGGGGCACAATGCTCTCCATGATGAGGTGGGTACCAATACTCATCTCCGTTATGGAATTTCATCCATGACTAGTCGCATTGACAGCGTATTTTAAACACTAACATACATACACGAGGCATACATACATGATGCCCAAGATTTGCCATGATGCCAGTCATTATTTTAGCATTGGCATTCGGCTGATTGATTGTTTCAGCTTCCATTTACAGCCTTATTTCAGTCAGATTATTAAATCATCTAGGTATGGTTTATGGCAGAGTTTTTCCTCTTTCTGAGTTCATTGTTCTCTCCCCTCGAGCAACCTGCGTGGAAACGAAAATCAAATTAGTAAAATGGAACAGTTGGAGATGTATCTAGCAGAGTGAGCTAAGGACAACAAACTAAGAGAAGGAAAGGGTTTATGGAATCCCAAACAAATGGACACACTTATTCATTACATTACATTAACATTTATTTATAAAGTGCCAACATATTCCGCAGCGCTGTACAATAAGTGGGTTACATACATTGGACATACAGAGTAACATATAAAGCAATCAATAACCGATACAAGAGGTGAAGAGGGCCCTGCCCAAAAGAGCTTACAATCTACAAATTCAGATATTTAATATTATTATGAATAATGTCACATTACCCTTTTTAAAAGAGACTGATTTTTCTATATTTAATATTTTTTATAGACTTTATTAATGCTGAAAGTGTGGCTGGTATGCAGATGCTTTAGTTTCCCTTTAATCTGCTTGTTATTCCTGTTAAAGGGGTATTCATCCCTTCTGCGTGTTTATGATAACGGCAAGATGCCTTAAATAGATTCCTGACATACTGGGAATCAGTGGGGAATTCTATTGCCTTTGTAATGAAGTTTTTAGTCAATGGAATTCTCACTGGAAAATGTTATTGCATCTAAAACTAAGAGGCACAGTGGTACAGATTAGGTTTAGAACCCCTTTTTACAGAGAGTTTCTGCTTAATAATGTCTTACATTAGCTTGACTCCTCAATAGCAGCACACTGGGCACGTGCAGTGTCACTGACACCCAAAAGATGGCCTAACTAGATGCAAGATAGCAAACTTGGCTTGGATCATAACTGTTACAGGGCTGTCGAACCTCTCTGCTGGTAGAGTAAGGGCAGTTCATAAAATACAGCATGTCTGGCATATTCATTTTTAGCATTTGGTTCTTATTTAAAAGGGTTCTAAACCCAACCATAACACTGAATCCCCTAGTTTTCTATAGAAGTTGCAAAAAAAAATTGACCAAGGAAGTTTCTACTGACCAAAAACTTTCTTATAAATGCAGGAAAATCACAAATGAGAATGCTGATTGCCAGCTCTCTGTCAGGCATCTTGCTGGTATCTTACATATAGAGATTATTGTGCCATTTTGGCTTCATTATATGACACAGGAATCAGACATGGGGATAAAGAACAGACTTGTAAAACTGGGAAACTGTGCTAAAGCTTCTAAACCAATTGCAAAAAACAAATTACATGAAGCCAGATTTACACAGATCAGCTGGGATTCTAATTGGAGGATTCCTTAAGCATGTGTAAGTGTTTTTTTTAATTTCTATGGGAGAACCCCCTAGTTCTCTATAGGTGAACTAGGAGAAGCAGTGGAACAGTTTTATGGTTGGGTTTAGAACACCTTTTATTTTCCAAGCTGCCATGGTGTTAGGCTGGCTAGCCACAGTTTTGTTCATGTTTGCCCAGAGCCCTCTTATTGTGTTATAATTGGCAGGGTGGCCAAATAATGTCATACAGTGATCCTCAACCAGTGGCTCAGGGGCAACATGTTGCTCCCCAACCCCTTGGATGTTACTCTCAGTGCCCCCAAACCAGGTAGTTATTTTTGAATTTCTGACTTGGGGGCAAGTTTTGGTTGAATAAAAACAAGATTTCCTATAAATAAATCCCCTGTAAGATGATAGTGTGCATAGAGGCCCCTAATAGCCAATCTTAGCCCTTATTTGGCTCCTCCATGAACTTTTATGGTGCTTGTGTTGGTCTCCAAGTCTTTTTACATTTGACTGAGGCTCATGAGTAAGAAAGGTTGGGGATCCCTGATGTAGTATATGAAACCGTCTTTAGGAGAAACAATATCCCACATTTTCCTATCCCCCTTTGGAGATTGCCCTACTCCACCATTGGATGGATACCACTGTTCTCAACAGACTCATGAAGGAAACTGTACGTTTCTGGTGTTCCTTTCATTATATCTGGCCCGTTATAATTAGTATCATTGCTAAAAGTCTATCGTTTACTACATTTCTTAAAGGGTCTGACACCCAGGCTGATTTAGTTGGACAGCTAAAAATCACTCAGTCGGCTTAGAATGAATGTGACCGCTCTGATGGATAGATCTATCAATATGGGGAGGGGGGGGTCTCCAGGAAGATATATTGCAAGTTGTTCCAGAGGTGTTGGGATGCACATGTTCTAACCAAGAGGCACATAATCGATGCACTCAGCTAGAGATAACGGCACCGACTGCCGGGAGGAAAACAGTTAAAGTTGGATTTGCAGAACATACGGATACATTTCCAGACTGTGCATTTAAATACCTCCGCCGCACAATACAGAACCTTTTTATATTTATTGAACGTAAGCTTGAGATCCTCGGTTCTCCTCTCGCATCAGACTTTCGGCTCAGTCCATGAAAACATAATCTTGTTTTGATTAGAATTTTGCTGAAGTTACACAAAAAAGGAGGCTGGAATTCACTGCCGCTGTCTAAATATATTACTTTCTCGGTGATTAATTGCTTCCTTGGCTTCTCGTGCTCTCTCGTTGCATCTAGAGAGCTCCAGAGAGGGTCACAGTAGGCAAAGATGACTTGGGGACTCAATCATTTGATACTGGTTCTGTTGTGTGCATGCAAAACTTTTCTAAAATATCTAGGGAACTGCCACCCAACATTTAGCATCAGCAACTCTCCAATACACATTAATTACAAGCTTTCAATGGTTTGGTTTAATCTAATCTTGAAACCAGTATACATAGGGAGATTACTGTGCAATTTTGCAAACACGAGGCTACTTGGTCAGCTAGGTCTATTATTTTTAACCTAATTTGCTGCTTGGTTCTCGGTGTACGATGCCACCTTTGTTAACTTTTAATAGCAATGGGATTCCAGCCCAAGGCAGAGGGGTTCCCATCATTTACCTGTTGAGCTATAGAGTCAACCAATGCAAAAAAAACAACCCATGAATGATTAACTTGCTCTATCATTATTCATACAGGTCCACCAATCAAAAGGCTGTGTTATTTTCCTGCTTTAAAGTTTGTTTGGTAAATGTTTACTTTGTTTGGCAACTTGATAGACACATGGACAGACAGGTTTGCAGCAGTTAGTGATATACACACAATATCCCATTGATTATATTGAGACCCCCGTGCTACAAACAGCACTTCCCATGGACTAGCCTATAACTAATACTGGATTGTATGTATATACTTGATTGTTTATATATATATATAATGATCATATTTAGACTCACAATCACTAATTAACAGGCAATTAACTACATGGGGAATATAACTGACAATCATTCGTACAGATCCAATTAATAACATAGGGAGTAAGGCGATAGGCTGGCTGACAATGGACTAATCAAGCAGACACAGAATTAGATGGTTCCTTGCAGATTCTTTACTAAAGGAGAATGATTGACATGCCCGGATTTCACTTGTTCTGTATTAGTCCCAGTCTGACAGTCTGCCTGCTATTGGTGATGGTTACGCACAAAATATTGTCAGATGCAGGACGTAATAGTGTCACCGATGATGGATCGGCTATCACATTAATATCCTATTTGTAGAAACTCTATTGAATTCATTTACATACTGAAAGAGTGCTGACCAACGTCTATGGAAGGCGGAGCCTATGAGAAGCGCAAACAGTTTCTCTCCACCATAAGTGACCCATATGTTGCTGTCCTACAGATGCCAGGGTCCTCCATCATATTATCAAGATTAAATGCATATTGGAAGTTCCAGTTTTTCCACATCTATGCTGTATTTTTATAGGGCCGCTGTGGGCTCATTTCTTATTGGCTCCCTCTGGATACAGCATGCAGCCAATGGGGGCTTGGCCTTCACAAACATTCATTATAATCCCAATCTCAGTCTAGACCTAATCTGAGATGACCTGTTTATTGTAGAGTAAACATCAGCTGTTTATATTAACATCTATTTACTGAATTATATCAGCATCTCCTACTTTAACTTTTCAGCAGGGGAATGACTAGCTATTGGACCTCACAACAACTTTATTGGGCCCCTACACTTACACAATTTACGTAACTTATGCAAAAACTTACTTTCATAGAAACTTATGGAACTTATATGAATAAAGAATATGGAATAAACTACACTGGGCCCAAATTAATAGACGGACTAAGTAGCACATTAATCATTTTTACTATATGAACTACTATTGGCTAGACTAATTATTGGGCCCCATGGAAATATTTTTGGGCTCCTAACCTTATGCCGTTTACATAACATATACAAAACTTACATAACTCTCCTATCAAGCAATGACAGTGCAGAGCAAGGGCAGGTAGGTGGAAAGGGGTTAAACTTAGGCAAACTCCACTGACCCCCAATAAACTGACTTTATAGCACATTATAAATGGAACTCTTTCTATGAACTGCTTATTATAGAGTCAGCTGTTTAGATTTCACAAACAAGGGGCTTGGTCAAAGTTTTGGGACTTCACGCCTGTGTTCATGGGGGGCCCCCATTACCGAGTCCCAAAGTTTCTGATGACGGCCCTGTTCATGCCAATACCTCCCTATGTTTGAATTTGAAATATAGGAACAATTTTGGCTGCATTTACTCTACTCACCCAGTTGCACCCACCAAGTCTCACACCATTGGCAGGCTATTTTGTGGAAAAGTCCTATGGGGATTGGAACCATTGGGTGGTATTTTAGTGGCCCCTGTCTGTCTCCCATTACACAGACCATTCAAGTCATGGTCATGGGTTTACAAACACCATTAATAACAGTAAGTCGGGACATGCAATCTATGGCCCTATAGCTATCGTTGCCCTATAATTGTATATCCACAGGTTGGGCAACTCTACAAACAGAAAACTAGAAACAGAAAAGAAGACTGGGATATGGAAATCCAAAGCTGGGGCCATAAAAACCCTTTATAAAGTTCCAAATTACATTTTCTATAAGTGCTGCTTCTCTAAAAATATCCTTGTATCTGTGTCTGCCTGCAGCAGCGCAACACACAATACACAATGAGCGATGGATAGGGGGGATCGGATGGCCCATCTGTTGTTGCCAATGGCAACCCAAAAAATTTTTTAGGTGAGGAGAAAATGAACCTGAGACACTTTCTTCCCCCTTCCCATACGCAATACAAAGTTACATTCCCTACAGCAGCAGTAAAAAAGCAAGGTGCATAATAAAGCTGCTGCCATGGAAACAAGGCGCGCAGCAGCGGATGCATCACAATGAGCAGCTGACTAGGAAACAACAATAAAAAGAACAATTCTGGTGCTGTTTGGGTCTGGGGCTGACTAATGATGTGTTTCAAGGACAAGCTCTACCTGAGCCCTATTTATATTCACATGGAATCATTCAAAGGCTCATTTACAAACTCTGTACTGGATGCAATTGCACCAAATTCGCCATTTTTTAAGCAACTTTCCACTAACATTTTTTTGTTCAGCACAATTCTGGAAAGTTTCTAATGGAAATGTTTTATTGCAGGTATATCCCCTATAAGAAACAGCTCTTTGTTGTGTTTTCCATATCACATGACTACAAAGAAATGATTGCATGGTACAGAAATACAGATATATATGTATTACATAGATAGATAGTCCCGCTCACAGCAACTGGATTCTCATTCTTTGTCAATAAAAGGCTAAGAAGTTGAATAAAAATGAAATCCACATCCTGCATAAATTCATAAAGACTAAGCGCAAGCAATATTGAAATATTGAAATTGCCTTTAGATATTAGCATTAGCATGTTCCAAACATATGAAATGGAGTACAGAATGCAGTTACCATAAACCCTCACCCTATGAAGGAATTAGAGCTTAGCATTTCCCCAGCAAATGTTTTTAAAGGCAAAGGAAAGCCATTTTGACATTTTATTGCCAATAGATTACCCACAATATTGCAAGTTAGAACATTAGCACACAGCCCTAGAAGTTACCTGTGTTTGTTTAAGATAGAAGCTGCATTTTTAACTTTGTCTCAATAACTTTCATGCTAAAGCTCTAAATGCTGGTAGCTCAGATTACAGCAGAGATGGGAGGGGGAGAGAGCAAAGATGGGAGAGGGAGGGAGGAGAAGGGAGGGGGAGAGAGGCGCAAACTAAGCAGACTCGTGCTGTGCTCTGAAAGAATTTCTGAAAAAAGGAAGTCTGAGACAGTACATGTGTATATAAAAGAAGAAAAGAAATCCTGTGTTTATTCTGATAGAGGACTCTCCAGTGCAACTTTTCTGTGAGTGCATATGGTTATATAATCTGATAAAGCTTACTTAGTTTTTACCTTTTCTTCTCCCCCTTGAGAAAATGCTTTGTACCCTTTATATTTGAATTGTGCATCAATTAAAAGACCCCCGGACCCTTAGTTCTCCTGCCAACTTTCCCCTCCTGCCAACAGTGGGTTCTGCTTTCTATGTTTTGGCAGACTAAGAGTGACTGTTTATAAATGAGCCATTGCCTATTGCAATTTCTAAAGGGGATCTATTCCAATGCAAATGGATATTCTGATTGCTACATTCTAGCAAAATGTTCAGGCACCAGAGAGGCGATGAGTGAAATTGCTCTGCTTTGCTGGAAAATGTGTGAAACCGTGGAAACCTCAGATGGAAAACCCGTATATAGGAGTATGGTGGGGCTAAAATAGTAAGAAGGGTGCTAAATTGCACCAGTGCAGTTACCTATAGCAGCCAGAGATTTTCTTTAGATCAGACTACGATACAGTAGCTACAATGATCTGATTGGTTAGTGTAGCTAATTACACTGATGTAAATTTAGCCCCTGTGTTAGTAAAATATCCCCACTGCTTTTGCTGACTTTCTTTTAACCCATAATCCTTGCCTAAGTTGCAGTCTATCGCTATCTCTCTCTATTTATCTTTGTATTTATATCATCTATCTATCTATCTATCATGTATCTATCTATCTATCTATCTATCTATCTATCTATCTATCTATCTATCTATCTATCTCTCTGTCTGTCTAACTAACTAACTAACTAACTAACTAACTAACTAACTAACTATATCTATCTATCTATCTATTGCTTTACAGTTCCTATGCATCATGGGAAGGTGTATAAAGGCATTTCTAGAGGCATTTTGGAAGGAATAGTTTAACAGAAATTAGGGGGCAAACACTGGACATCCCTCATTTGAGTTCAACAGTCTTCCTACCTTCCCAGGGACCCCCAGAGGAATGTTTTCCTCTTGAAGATTACTCTAAATGTAAGTGATAATGGCATTTTGTGTGATATGTGCATTGCTCCATACACAGAATCATCTCAACAGTTGTAGCAGTATGGCAGCTCCCACTAATTTTTGCGCATTTTTTTTTTTTTAAATGTGTAATAAATATTACTAATAATAGTTTCCCTTTGATGTAGTTATTTCTGGTTATAGTGGTTTTGAAAGCTGCATAACCCCATGATTAAAGGTGGTCAAACATTAAGAAATTTACCCATCTAGTCACAAAACTACTGCAACTTTGGCCAACCATGTGCTGGGGCAATCCTTTCATTTTGGCCTGGAGCCAAGGTTCAGATTCTATTGGTTTATAGGGATCTACATAGGGATAAGAGCCAACAATCCCTGTTGGTGGTTCTGGGAGAGAGAAACTATACTGCACTGGGACTGGCACTAGTTATGGTGAAGGTGAAGGCACCTAGTCCATGTCTGGCTGCAGCTCTTATGCTTCCATTGCTGCTCAAACTCTTTCATGTCATTTATAAAATGTATGTGCTCCAGAATTCCCTAAAAACTGTAATTCCAATCAGCCATGTAAATGAATAATATCCACCTCCCTGCATTATTTAACCATGCCCCCCACCTGGATTCCAATATAAAAGATGTAGTTGCCGCAGTGCAGGTTACAGGCAGCAGCTTTTTGTAGGAGCAGAGCTGTCAATACAAGGAGAAATCCCAACCCCCCCCCCAAATTGTGACAGATAGGGATTCCAGACACCCTTAATGCCCCCCCCCCAATCACCAAGCTCTTCTCTACATCCAGCCCTGTAATTAGCAAGATGAATAGGAACACATTGTGGTTAATCTCATGTAACACATTGCTTAGTCAATAGTGCTTAGGCAACCAACAGTGATAAAACTGCTAGGACTTGGCCACTGATTCCAAAGGTTCCAAATGCTTTTATAAAGGTCATAGAACTCCTTCATGGACTTGTAATAGCCTTATAAATTTTAATAGGGTGTATATTATCCTTTTGTAATCCACAATCATTATTCTATGACATTCATTCTTTCAGCATATTCACCCTCACGATCACGAACAAATCCCAGCACCAACCTCTCTCTTGTTTCTCCAGAGTTTCAAGGCCGCACCGTTGCTCCCCTAACACCCCCTGTGGAGCTTCTTCACCTTCATAAAAGACCCTCAACACCTTTACTACATGTTTCAGTGCTGGTTCCCACCATTGTAGCATTGTATCTTGAGTCGTGATCAATCTCAATGCAGAAAAGTGGGAACACTGACACTTGCCAAGGAACCCATATACAGCGCCTGGGGTGGGGGACTAGAATTCCAATGAAATATGAGAGGTAAATGTATGTTTGCCTAATTGGATATCTTTAGAACTATAGTTGAGTGACCATATTTTCATATACATGTAACCTTGTTACCAAGTTAAGAGGTTTTGATCAAAGTGAGACAAAACCCAAAAAGTCTGAAAAAAACAGATATTAAAGTTGGAAAGCTTGAAAAAATCTTATATAGGACATCTATGTAAAGAATGGCATTGACTACAACTCCCTGCATCCTTATGGTTATTGACCTGTTCAAGGTTCTGTGGTTTGCAGATCATGGAAATAAGGAATTCTGCATGTAGATCAACTCAGCATCATGTCATTCCTTCTAAAAGGCCAAAAGACAGGGTAAGACTGGCCTCCGGGGTACCATGAAAAATCTTGAAAAGCCCCAGTCCTGTGGCTCTAGGTGCCCCAGTCCCACACTATTTAAAGCAGTGTCCCAAACATAGAACTCCTAGCACACGCCGGCAATTGAAGGGTTAAAGCAGGGGTCCCCAACCTTTCTTACTCGCGAGCCACAGTAAAATATAAAAAGACTCGGAGAGCAACACAAGCACCATAAAAGTTCATGGAGGAGCCAAATAAGGGCTAAGATTGGCTATTAGGGGCCTCTATGCACACTATCAGCTTACAGGGGGCTTTATTTGGTAGTAAATCTTGTTTTTATTCAACCAAAACTTGCCCCCAAGTCAGGAATTCAAAAATAACTACCTGGTTTGGGGGCACTGAGAGCAACATCCAAGGGGTTGGTGAGCAACATGTTGCCCCTGAGCCACTGGTTGGGGATAACCTATGGGTTAAAGTATGCTTAGAGCTGTAGTCCAGCAACACTAGGGATAGTTTCTTAAAGAGATACTGTCCAACTGGGCCAGTGGCCCAATGAATGCAAGTGGCTCCTCCTCCTCCGTCTTCTTTGTGTACAGCCGCCCCATTATTGAACATGCAACTGTCGCTAAAGACATTTAATATATAATTTTTATTTAGCATAGAACACCTAAATAGCACTGTGTTGATGGAGGGTTTATTTCCCCTTTAATATTTTCCTCAAATGAAAGGCTGATTCAAATCGGGGAGACCCAAAGCCAATAATAATGAAGTACAGTAAGTGGTGGAATGTGTACAACGACACAGAAAGCAAATATTTATCGGCATTTTAGCCAACACAATCCGCGCTCGCGCTCAGACATCTGGCTGCTGGGTTAGAACTGCGGTGGCGAATGAAATGCAGCTCTAAAAATAAAGGCGCAAATATATTTAAACATTAGAGAAAAAAAAAAACCTACTAAATAAAGCTTCCGCATGCAAATTGGTTTTAGTGCCAGTATGTGCGCATTAACGCCGCTTCAAACATCCCCTAATTATTTTTTAAATAGAAGTCTATGCTTTTATCACATTTCAAACAGACAGCCACAGAAAGAGAGAGAGAAAGAGAGAGGAATGAGAGAGTGAGAGAGAGGGAGGGAAAATATTCATTGCTTGTTATACAAGCACCTTCTGCTGCCACTGCATCACTTGCCATAGGGTTAATCATCGCATTAAGGTCCCTTTATTACAATGTGCCTAATGGTTAAAGGAGACAGGGCCGGATTTCTAACCTATGTGTGCCTAGGCCAGCCGCAACCTGCACACCTGTCTGTCAAAACTTGTCCCTCCTTGACCCCCCCCCCCACACTAGAGCTACGTGTATTTTTCCACTCTGGGGAATGGCCACTAAGGCATGGGCCTAAGGCAGCAAAGATGATGGGGGTGCTGGCCGTATCTGAACTGGGGACAAAGGGGGACATTTTATTTTGAAGGACAAACTGTCGGATGTGACTATTGTTGTACAACCTATATTAAAATAATTTGTCATTATTCATCCTACATGTTTATTGCAAAACTTCAATAAAATGTTTAAAAGGGAAAAAAAGGAGGACATTTTGACAGTTGTTTGAATTTCCTATCCTCCCAGTGCTGACGATCGGGGGAACAGCAGCAGTAGCTGTGGGAAGTAGGTGCAAGTGGGTGGGGGTGTGTGCAGCACCGGATTTCAAACCGGGGCGCCCCAGGCCGCACCCCATTCGCGCCCCACCCCCCCACGCGCATGCGCAAACAAACCCACCTCCCCCGTGCCGCGCCGACGCAATCACGCATGCGCGGGCATTTAAACTCCCATACGGAGCAGTGGGGGAGAAGTTCCCCATTATTACAGAGAAAAGGGAATCATTTAACCATGAAATAAACCCAATAGGGCTGTTCTGCCCCAATAAGGGGTAATTATATCTTAGTTGGGATCAAGTACAGGTACTGTTTTATTATTACAGAGAAAAGGGAATCATTTAACCATTAAATAAACCCAATAGGGCTGTTCTGCCCCAATAAGGGGTAATTATATCTTAGTTGGGATCAAGTACAGGTACTGTTTTATTATTACAGAGAAAAGGGAATAATTTAACCATGAAATAAACCCAATAGGGCTGTTCTGCCCCCAATAAGGATTATTTATATCTTAGTTGGGATCAAGTACAAGGTACTGTTTTATTATTACAGAGAAAAGGGAATCATTTAACCATGAAATAAACCCAATAAGGCTGTTCTGCCCCCAATAAGGGGTAATTATATCTTAGTTGGGATCAAGTACAGGTACTGTTTTATTATTACAGGGAAAAGGGAATCATTTAACTATGAAATAAACCCAATAGGGCTGTTCTGCCCCCAATAAGGGGTAATTATATCTTAGTTGGGATCAAGTACAAGGTACTGTTTTATTATTACAGAGAAAAGGGAATCATTTAACCATTAAATAAACCCAATAGGGCTGTTCTGCCCCCAATAAGGGGTAATTATATCTTAGTTGGGATCAAGTACAGGTACTGTTTTATTATTACAGAGAAAAGGGAATCATTTAACTATGAATTAAACCCAATAGGGCTGTTCTGCCCCCAATAAGGGGTAATTATATCTTAGTTGGGATCAAGTACAAGGTACTGTTTTATTATTACAGAGAAAAGGGAAATCAGTTTTAAAATTCTGTATTATTTGATTAAAATGAAGTCTATGGGAGACTGGCTTTCCGTAATTCGGATCTTTCTGGATAATGGGTTTCCGGATAAGGGATCCTATACCTGTACAAACACATATTTAACAGGGGAACAATTGCTGATTTTTCCCTGATACCATCTTGCCTTATTATACACAGGTCTATATGAAACTTGCTCTTAAAGTCACTTGTGCCTGTGTGTGTATTCTGTTATACTTTATTTTTTTCCCATTTGACATCAGGGACAGAGGAAAACAGCAATTTCCTATAATGCGTAGGGTCTGAACAACCCCAGCCGGCCCAGAATCTGTCTTCACTGTTTCATAATCTTCCCAGGCTACACTTTTCTTTTCCCTGTCTCATCAGTCCCTTTCAAAGGCGGTATCAGTAAATATTCCCAGCGTGGCCTTAGAACCAGGCTCTCCCATCCCTCTTAGCTCTTTATTACCTTTCAATGACTTAAACCCCAGCACCAAATAACTTCATCAAGGTGTCAGGTTAAACAGATTTGTCCCTCTAATGGTGCCTCTCACAGGTTCCTAATGAAAATTATTGATTGCTCCAGATTAGCTGCAGATTTATGAGCTTGGAGCTGATCTGGCTGCCGCCTGGTTTCTTTGCAGTCTGGCAGAGAGAGAGAGGGAGGAAGCCGGGTCCGGGGCAGAGCAGTCTGTGCAGTGACTTTCATTCTGGTGTAGGAGAAACAGGGATGTTGCTGTAAATGTCAGGTTCATGTAATGCAGCTATTCAGGCTGTTAGACTGTATAGACTCCAAGGTTTCTTCTAAGGACGTTGCCCAAGGTCGTTTCTATGCTCCATATTCATTTGTGGAACAGGAAAACAAAGGTAAATGCACAACCATTGTACGCACATCCCTTTCATGCTGCACTTATATAAGGTGATGGGTTTTGCCAGTAGAGCAAAGTGGTTCCAGTAAAGCTTTCATGGATGTTGGTGTTATCAACCGCAGCAGAAGGTGCACCTTGATGTAAAGGGGTTGTTCACCTTTGAGTTGATGTAGAGAGTAATATTCCGAGACAACCTGTAATAAGTCTTTATTTTTTATTATTTGTTGGTTTTTTTTTTAATTATTTCAGGTTTTGTTCAGCAGCTCCCCCATTTGGAGTTTTGGGTGCGTTGGTCGGTAATCCCCATTTGAAAGCTGCAAAGAGTTAAAAGAAGAATGCAAATAATTCAACAACAATAAATAATAAAGATGTATTAAAAAGTTGCTTAGAATTGTCCATTCTATAACATGGCAAACGTTAACTTAAATGTGAACCACGCCTTTATATGTGCCAGGAAGCTCATCCCGATTGGCTGATCTCAGATGAATCATGAGCACCTAATCCCTTTGCAGGCCATTGAAGGAGCATTGAGTCTTCTCGTTTCTAACTTACAAATGACAAGAAGCATAAAGCAGAATGGCTTTGGTGGGGGGTGATCAAATAAGTATTTGTTTTCTTACAGCTATGCAGAAAAAATCCATAAGATGGTTTTGACCAGAGGGCCCCAACTCTGTAAAAAGAGTTTGGGAGCAACACAAGCATGAGAAAACTTTCTGGGGGTGCCAAATAAGGGCTGTGATTGGCTATTTTGGTAGTCCCTATATCTAAAACATGACCAGGCCAGGAATTCAAAAAGAAACACCTGATTTGAGGCCACTGGGAGCAACATCCAAAGGGTTGGGGAGCAACGTGTTTCTTCTGAGCCACTGGTTGGGGATCACTGGTTTAGACCAAAGGGGCAGATAGCGATTAAGTGAAATTCCAATAGGAAATTGAGGATTCTTAAAACTTAACTTGCATCTATCTCATGCCCATATGTATGAACTGAAAGGGAAGATCTGTGTGATGCAAATGACCATGGTTTTAGAGGTCATTGTGGCCACTCCCAACACTGAGGGTTTAGGCTTATTACAAGGAGACTTATGTAGGAAGCTATAGAAGGGGGTCCTATATGTTTATGATCCGTCAGACAATAGATTCTGAATCCCAGAAACTAGCATTTACAGAGCATCCCAATGAGACGGTTTGTATGGAATGCATGCCAACTGGTAGCAGAGCATAGGGGAATGGACAATTATTGGGCTAGGAAAAGCAGGCCAGGGGTTGGTGGGTCTTACTGCTAGCCCAGGAACTGGAACCTGGAGGTTACGGGATGTGAACAGCGAACATCCCAGCTTGGATATGTTTATTGTCTCCTTGAGTCTGGTACAGTTTGGGAGAAGGCATGGGAGGTGAATGTATATTAGGTACTGTGTTCATTGCCATTTATTCAGTTTTATAAATCCAGGCTAAGGTAGATCACTTTTGACCATCATTTTGTTGTGAAGCAGCAAAAGTCGCAGATCTTTAATTGGGTATGCTTGCCTTATTGTGTAGTGAGTTTAACAACTTATGGCTACTAGTGAGTAGACCAAGACAGACTTACTTTGTTGTGCCCCATTATTTGTATGAAGTAGGACCATACAACTCCCTATACAGGTATAGGACATTTATCCAGAATGCTGGATTTTTTGCAAAATTTGGGAATTTCACCATTGCCAAATTTTGCCAAAAGTGCAACAAAAAATTGCGAGTTAGGAAAAAGTCACAGTAACTTTAAAAAAAGTCCTTGTCAAGTAAAAAAAAAAAAGTAGCGGTCATGCCAAAAAAGTAGCGGTCATGGCACATAAAAAAAACTCACATTCGCGTAAAAAAATTATGGTTGCGTGAAACAGTCGTGGCTGCAAAAAAGTAATGCAGTAGCCGCAATTTTTTTGCCATTTAACAAGTTTTCCAACAGTTTTCAGCGAAGCAAAATGGGAAAGATTCGCTAATCACTAGTTATAATTTTTCAGCAGTTTTCAACTAAGCAGAATGGGAAAGATTCGCTAATCACTAGTTATAGTTACTGTTGCAGTATTTCCCTTCCGCTCCTATCCAAGCATGAAGAGATGAATATGGGGTGTGTTATTAAGCTTTCCCAACTCTTCCCCAAATGGATAGGCCATTGGACAGTTATGTCTACTTAAGCCTCCCTAAAGACAGCTCTCTCTCATTGTGATAAATTGATCATAAAACCAGAACCTCATCTCCAATCACTTACATATTTTTTTGCTGTGTAACATAATTGTGTTCATTGACTATTCAGCTTGTATGTACTATTCCTGGGATAAATCAGGTCCATTTCTTTCACATTAGCTCTGAAAGCTGAGACACTTGTGCAGCTAACTCCCAAAGGCCCCTAACTGCTGCTGCTTTCTGCAAGGCTGGACGAAGGCATTACATTAGCTTGCGCTGGGCTTATAGGGAACAGAATAAGCTGTAGGTGGAAGTTACATGCTACATACTCTATATTCATTTAAATGCAAACTGACAGATTGTTTTCTCACTCACTGCATATTTCTATTGCTGTAAGGCCATCATCTCAGGATCTTGCCTCTTCAGCGCCCAGGGACATTTCAGCAAATGTGAGAAAAAACACCAGCCCGCCCTTGGGATTGGGCAGAAGTATGACGCACTACATTAAACAACTGGCCGGCCCAACAACAAAACAATTACTTATTTTCTTGCTGCACTTGCCCGTCTTCGTTATCAACTTTATAAAATACTGTGCACAAACTCTATTGTCATAAATAGTATATTAAATAATAAACATAAATAATATATTAAAGCTTTGAGATCTTTGCTTTTATTCTGTACATAGCAGGGGAAATGGAATTGCTGATTGGTTGCTACTGGCAACTGCACTGCTACAGGTTAGTAAGGTGAACCACACCTCCTTAGTTTAAGAATGGAGCAAAACATTTTAAAATCCAAAAATATATTTGGCTCTCTGTATACAGACAGCCATGGCCTTCCAATTTGGTGTTTCTTACTAATAATGAGTAGGGATGTAGCGAACCTAAAAAAAAATGTTCGCGAACCCGTTTGCGAACTTTCGTCGGAAAGTGCGAACGTTCGCGAACTTTGCGAACCCCATAGACTTCAATGGGAAGGCGAACTTTAAAACCTAGAAAAGCCATCTCTGGCCAGAAAACTGATTTTAAAGTTGTTTAAAGGGTGCCATGACCTGGACAGTGGCATGCAGGAGGGGCATCAAGGGCAAAAATTTCTCTGAAAAATACGTTGTTGACACAGCGTTGCGTTTTGTGCTGTTAAGGGGAGAAAACACACTACATTCCTAAACTTATGTAATAAACTGCTTTAAAAAGTCCGGCATCTACATTCCAATCAAGTCGTGTAAAGGTTACGGCCGGTTCACACGCAAAGACAAAACGCCGCGTTTACTGCAACGAAAAAAAAACGCAAAAAGCTTTAATGATACTGTCAAGTGTGCGAATATTAGTTTTTACTAGTTGCTTGTCACCTCCAGGACGTTCGTCCCGTCGGTGGGAATATTTCTGTAGTGGTGTGTTTAGCAGTCACCGTGCTTGTGCGCACGTGCATGGTCAGGCAGAGGTAATTCAATGTAGAGTAACGTGAACCAAAAAACACTGATTCTGCAGTGTGGGCCCAGGTTTGTCCTACCTTTTCGATCACCTGTGGTGACCATAAAAGATACGATTTTGCCGCAGTTGCAGAACCCTGAAAAATCAGGAATGTGTACATTCCTAAAAAATTATGGTTTTTTTGTTGCAGCCACTGAAGCACAGAGGACAGAAAAAATATCTCAGATAGATGGTATCATAACCATGCCCCAGGCAAACCCTTTCAAAGAACTAAGATAGGGTGACAACAAGCACAGAAGACATTAAAAACATCAAAGCTAGATGGTATAATAACCATGCCCCAGCCAAACCCTTTCAAAGAACTCAGATAGGGTGACAACAAGCACAGAAGACATTAAAAACATCAAAGCTAGATGGTATCATAACCATGCCCCAGCCAAACCCTTTCAAAGAACTCAGATAGGGTGACAAGCACATAAGAGTAGAAGAGAGAAAAATTCAGGATTTACCTGTCCAAAAAGTTTGGCTTACAATTAAGCCAGTAGGATTTGCACCCTAGTTTGTACGGTGGTGGAGGAGGACGCTAAAGGACAGCTGTGTGTGGTGTCAAGCGGCGTGCAGAGAAGGACAGCTGCATGGGCAGTCAGAACAAGTCTTCCGGCGTGCAGTAACCCTCCGAGATCCATGCCTCATTCATTTTAATAAAGGTCAGGTAATCAACACTTTTGTGACCTAGGCGAGTTCTCTTCTCAGTTACAATCCCTCCTGCTGCACTAAAGGTCCTTTCTGAGAGGACACTTGAGGCAGGGCAAGACAACAGATTTATGGCAAATTGTGACAGCTCTGGCCACAGATCAAGCCTGCGCACCCAGTAGTCCAGGGGTTCATCGCTCCTCAGAGTGTCAATATCTGCAGTTAATGCCAGGTAGTCCGCTACCTGCCGGTCGAGGCGTTCTCTGAGGGTGGATCCAGAAGGGTCCTGGCGCTGCCTTGGACTGAAAAAACTTTGCATGTCTGACGTTACAGAGTGGCCAAAGTGCATTGTCCTTGCAGGTGTGCTCGTGGGAGGATTACCGGCACCTCTGCCCCTGGAATGTGGAGTGACATCACCCTTAAAAGAATTGTACAACATGTTTTGCAGGCTGGTTTGGAAATGCAGCATCCTTTCGGACTTGTGGTACGTTGGTAACATTTCTGCCACTTTATGCTTGTAACAAGGGTCTAGTAGCGTTGCCACCCAGTACAGGTCCTTCTCCTTAAGCCTCTTGATACGGGGGTCCTTCAACAGGCATGACAGCATGAAAGACCCCATTCTCACAAGGTTGGATGCAGAGGTATCCATCTCCCCTTCCTCGTTATCAAGGACTACGTCCTCATCCACCACCGTCTCCTCCCCCCAGCCACGTACAAGACCAGGGCTCCACAAAAGGTGACCACAAGCCCCCTGGGAAGCCTGCTCCTGTTGGGCTTCTGCCTCCACAAAGCCACCTTCCTCCTCTGACTCCGCTTCTGACACCTCTCCCTGCGTTGCAGCAGGTGCCTGGGAACGTTCTGGTGATTCCGCCCAGAAATCAGGCTCTTGGTCACGCTGGTCTACAGCGTCATCTGTCACTCGTCGCACGGCACGCTCAAGAAAAAAAGCAAAGGGTATTAGGTCGCTGATGGTGCCTTCAGTGCGACTAACCATATTTGTGACCTCGTCAAAAGGGCGCATCAGCCTGCAGGCGTCGCGCATAAGCACCCAGTAACGGGGGAAAAAAATCCCCAGCTCTGCAGATCCAGTCCTACCACCCAGTTCAAACAGGTATTCATTGATGGCTCTTTGTTGTTGCAGCAGACGTTCAAACATGAGGAGCGTTGAATTCCAGCGAGTCTGGCTGTCGCAAATTAAACGCCTGACTGGCAAGTTGTGCCGCCGCTGAACGTCAGCAAGGCGTGCCATGGCTGTGTAGGAACGTCTGAAATGGCCAGACACCTTCCTGGACTGCCTGAGAATGTCCTGCAATCCTGGGTACTTCGAGACAAACCGTTGGACTATCAAATTTAAAACATGTGCCATGCAGGGCACATGTGTTAAATTGCCCAGTCTCAGTGCTGCCAACAGATTGCTTCCGTTGTCACACACCACTTTTCCAATTTTCAGTTGGTGTGGGGTCAGCCACCGATCGGCCTGTGAGTGCAGAGATGACAGGAGTACAGATCCGGTATGGTTTCTACTTTCCAGGCACGTCATGCATAAGACAGCATGACAACGGCGTACCTGGCACGTCGAATAGCCTATGTGGAGCTGAGGGTGCACAGGTGTGGAGGAGGACACAGCAGCAGAGGAGGAAGAAGCCGAGGAAGAAGCCAAGTTAGAAGACGACTTAGAAGACGAGTTAGAAGACGAGTTAGAAGACGAGTTAGAGAGCAAAGGAGGAGTAGAGGTGGTGGCAGACCCGCATGCAACCCGTGGCGGTGACACCAACTCCACTGTTGTTGAACCACGCATTCCCTGCTTCCCAGCCATCACCAGGTTCACCCAGTGGGCAGTGTAGGTGACATACCTGCCCTGACCATGCTTGGAGGACCATGTGTCAGTAGTCATATGGACCTTTGCCCCAACACTAAATGACAGAGATGCGGTGATTTGGCTCTGCACATGCTGGTACAGGTGTGGTATTCCCTTCTGTGAAAAAAAATTGCGGCTGGGTACCTTCCACTGCGGTGTCCCAATTGCTACAAATTGGTGGAAAGCCTCAGAGTCCACCAGCTGGTATGGTAAAAGCTGGCGGGCTAAGAGTGCAGACAATCCAGCTGTCAGACGCCGGGCAAGGGGATGACTCGGAGGCATTGGTTTCTTACGCTCAAACATGGCCCTCACAGAAACTTGGCTGGGGGCAGATGAGCAGGAACTGGAAGGCGGAGTGGAGGGTGGTTGAGACGGGTCAAGGACAGCAGAGGTAGAGCAGTAAGATGCTGGAGCAGAAGGAGGGTGGCTTAGCGTTTGGCTGCTGCCTTTGAGGTGTTGCTCCCATAGTGCTTTGTGTTTGGCGTTCATGTGCCTTCGCATAGCAGTTGTACCTAAGTGGGTGTTGGGCTTCCCAAGACTCAGTTTCTGACTGCACTCATTGCAAATTACAGCGCTTTTGTCAGAGGCACACACATTAAAAAAATGCCACACTGCTGAGCCTTTTGATGTGGGCTTTCTAGCAGTAACAGTAGAAGTTGGCGGGTGCGTTGGCTGGCTGACCACAGGTGCCGATTCATGTTGTTGCCCTACTGTTCCCTGGGAGCTGTCCCTGCTTCTTCTAAGTCTTAATCTCCTCCTGCCTCTCTGACTCTCCGTCTCTCCATCTGAACTATCCTCCTCTTGCTCTCTTCTTGTGGGCACCCACAAAATATCACTCTCCTCATCATCATTCTCCTCAGATGCATCAATTTCTTCTGACAGCTCACAGAAGACAGCAGCAGCGGGGACCTCATCACACCTTATGTCCATCTCTGTTGTGTTGCCTGCCTGAATTATGATATCTGGTGTAACGTCCGCATCTCCTTCATCTTCTTCTGGCAATAATGGTTGCGCATCACTCAGTTCAACAAACTCATGAGTAAATAACTCCTCTGACTCCAGTGAAGAAGGGGCGGCGGTGGTGGAGGAAGTGGTACGTGGGGTGCCCATAGCAAAGGAGGATGAGGATGTTGTGGCAAAGTTAGAAACAGTAGAGGATGGGGTGTGCTGTGTAAGTCAGTCAACTACCTCTTCAGCATTTTGGGAGTTCAGGGTAAGTGCCTTCGGAAAACTGGGCAATTTCCTAGGGCCACAGGATATCATAGCAGCACGGCCCCTAGTGCCTCTGCGTGGCGGCCTGCCTTTGCCTGGCATTTTTTTTATTTTTACAAAACAACAACAACTTGGGTGATGTTTCTGGACACGGAATTATTATTGTAATTTAGACAGATTGTGAAAAAGCTCACACAGCTAGGTGGCACTTGGTTGCAGACACCGGGCAACAAGGCCTGCAAGGGCAACGTATACAGTAGTGGATACGGAATATTTTATTGCTGGTGGAAAACCGTCACTCAAGTGATGTTTCTGGACACGGAATTATTATTGTTATTTAGACAAATTGTGAAAAAGCTCACACAGCTAGGTGGCACTTGGTTGCAGACACCGGGCAACAAGGCCTGCAAGGGCAACGTATACAGTAGTGGATACGGAATATTTTATTGCTGGTGGAAAACCGTCACTCAAGTGATGTTTCTGGACACGGAATTATTATTGTTATTTAGACAAATTGTGAAAAAGCTCACACAGCTAGGTGGCACTTGGTTGCAGACACCGGGCAACAAGGCCTGCAAGGGCAACGTATACAGTAGTGGATACGGAATATTTTATTGCTGGTGGAAAACCGTCACTCAAGTGATGTTTCTGGACACGGAATTATTATTGTTATTTAGACAAATTGTGAAAAAGATCACACAGCTAGGTGGCACTTGGTTGCAGACACCGGGCAACAAGGCCTGCAAGGGCAACGTATACAGTAGTGGATACGGAATATATTATTGCTGGTGGAAAACCGTCACTCAAGTGATGTTTCTGGACACGGAATTATTATTGTTATTTAGACAAATTGTTATTTAGACAAAAAATACAGAGCAGTAGAAAGTAGATTACTAGCCAGAAAACCTACTTAAACTCTCCCTGAAATGAATGCACAGCTCCTATCCCCACACAAATACAGAGCAGTAGAAAGTAGATTACTAGCCAGAAATCCTACTTAAACTCTCCCTGAAATGAATGCACAGCTCCTATCCCCACACAAATACAGAGCAGTAGTAGATTACTAGCCAGAAATCCTACTTAAACTCTCCCTGAAATCAATCACAGCTTTTCTCCCTACACTATCTCTTCAAGCACACACAGGCAGAATGTAAAATGGCTGCTGGGCTTCGGTTTATATATGGAAGGGAGTGGTCCAAGGGGGGGGGGGGGTGGCCCAGGAGGGAGAGCTGCCTGATTGCCTGACATGTATCTGCTGGTCTGGGGTGAGAGGTCAAAATTTGGCGCCAGCTAAGGCGAACCCAAATGGCGAACATCGCCAAAAGTTCGCGAATTTGCGGACTTGCGAACACCCGATGTTCGCGCGAATTAGTTCGCCGGCGAACAGTTCGCTACATCCCTAATAATGAGGAGACTACGTTTGCCCTTGGGGGGAGGTATGTATAAAATATTCCCAATTCTCATCTGTATTATGTACTATAAAGGCATTTATTTATGGCTCTTTCCATGGCTAAAAGTATTTCTAAAGGGAGATGCTGTGGGACACACACTACTAATGCAGATATTACCTAAAATGGGTCAGTCTATAGGGATAGGTAGGAGTCATTAAATCTACCAATACTTTTAAGAAGCTGGATTATCATGAGGAATTGTATTAAAATAAATACGATGGAAGTTGCGTTTAGTTTTTTTTAAGTATAAAAAAGGTAAAGGGGGTTGTTGGGTTTGTGATTAGAGATCCATTAATAAGTAATGACCACTTCTGAAAACCCCAGGCCATAAAGAGATCATTTCTAAATTAATTCCCATTAACTGGCTATATCCTTTGCTCTGCAGTCCATTGGCCAGCCTACATCCAAGCACAAGCTACATTCAACTAGATGTTGGAACTATTTTGGTAGGATTTTCTTCCATTCATATTTAAAAGTCTGAGCGCTGGTGTTGGGGATCAGGCCTGGCTCACATTACTATTCAAGTTGATCCTACAGATGTTCTGCTGGGTTGAAGTCAATGGTCTCTGCAAGTGAGTTACGTTTCTCCACCATGTGCAGAGAGCAACATCAGGAAAAGCAGCCAAGCCTTAAGGCAGATGGTCGGTCAGGGCCCTGATGAAGGCTGCTCCTCCTGCTGCTCCCTTCCTTGTGACATGCAAGGTGCTGATTGGGCAGCAGAGGATGATGTCTACCTGCCTTCTCTTATCCACCCCTGACTAAAATGGAGTACTGTAATAAAAGCTGCAATAAAAGGTGCAACCTAATCTTCAGTGCTACAGAAACCAATAAGCAAAGCAAACCAGTAAATACAATCTGTGGGTTGGTTATAATAGATTATTAGAAATGAACAAATGTTGCACCTGTTTTAATATATTCCCACATAGTTTTTGGACAAAATATGGGCGGTAGGACTCCATCCACCAAACTTTCAGGCACATAAGCACATTTATGTATCTCTATGGGGACAATGTACTTAATTGTACTTAATTTAATGTTTGAATTGACATGATGTGCAATAATTAAAATGAGAAAGGCTTCTTTCTGCTATTTCAATTTATTTTCTTGTTACAAAAAGGTGTTTGGTTTAAAAAAAACTCTTTTTGTCATATTTTCTCCTATTTACTAACTCATTTTTCACTTTTCCTACAGTTTTCTGTCATAAATTGTTTGCCTGCCCCGAGGTGGGGAAATCTATTAGAAGCCATGGCAACATTGTTGCTGTTATACCAACATTCTATTGAAATATAGATTTGAGAAATTCTGAATTTTTTTGTGCCCTGATGTTTTTGCTTATAATAAATGTCTAAGGAAAAGTTGCCTTTGCAGGAAATGCTCAGAGAAGTGAAACATTTTTCAGAAAGTTGCTGTCAGCACTAAAAAAATGATTTTTGTTGAGAAAAAGAATCTGGGATTAATAGAAGACTACAAAATATTTTTAGGCATAGGAAACGCACCAATGGGCCTTTGATACTCGTACAACTAAAGGATCATTTACTAAATGCAGGGCATGGTGCAAAGTGCATCTAGCAAGCGCAACGCAGGTCCTTGTGCTACAGAATGGAGTGCAGGGAGCTGCACTGTTCCCATCACTATTGCAGCCTGAGTGCCGTACTCATAAGGGGAAAGCTGGGGATGGCACTTAGCTGTCCAGGGGGCACAAGTTGCTGCCGACGGCCCCTTTACTTGGCATCTCCTGGACTAAATCTGCTGTGCAGCAATGCCCCAGAAGCAAGTGCTATAATAAAGAGTGCTAAGGGGCAAGATTTTGCACCCCTTAATACGCTTGGGTGCCAGGGATTTGGTAAATAACAAAATACCACAAGGCTCATTTAGTGTAAGTGCAACACTCACTTGTGGGAACCTGTAGGATGCACTTATGTGTACCCCAATAATGAATAGTGCGAGAGGGCACACATTTATTCTAGAGAGAATTACCAGCAGCCTGGAGGTGGTGAGTGCCTGGGTTCCATTACTGTATACTATATACTTACGTGTATTGGTGCTATTCACAAAGGTTTTTGTGTTTCGTAGCAACTTGTGCCCATTAAGCCCACTGCCTTCAGTTAGGTACATGGAAGCTCAGGAACTCCTGGAATTGTGGCCGGCCTGGGCCTGTTGGTGCCACTAACGGCTTCTGACCATACATACAAATGATTTATCTCCAAGCAAATCAGACACTAAGGCCTTTATTAAAAACTGCACGGCACAAGTAATACCATACACAGAATCACTGCATGATGGATAAGCTCCTGTGTCTGCAATGATGGTTGTGGCTTAATTAGCTAGTTCCAATAATTAGAAGGGCCCCTAATCACCCCCCCCACTGCTCTCTGCCCACTTGTGTCTCTTGTCCCCTCGCTCAATCTCATATAGGAAAGCAGCTATAGAGGATGTGGGCAACCCTGTCGAACGGCCCCACCCACCACTGCAGGGTCTGCTTTCATAATAGTAACACCACTGATTATAAGGGGTGTCAAATGGGCTTAAAACGTCAGATACATAAATATTTAATTCTATCACTTTATTAAGGGAGTGAGAGTCAGTTTTCTCTACATAAATTGAATTGACTGCAGCAAGTAAAGAGTGCATTCATATGACTTGAAATACATACTGTATAATATATATTAGGGATGCATCAACAATGTGACAGCCTTGGACAACCATCCCTCTGTCTTCAACTACAATGTCCAACCGGAGACCTTCCTCCAAAGAATTTTGATGGTCTTCTCATGACATCATAATTATCATAATTAATATAATTAGTTGTATAAGAAATAATCACCCTGCTGGATATAATACATTTTTGCAATTCTACTTCTTTTTTACTCTCTTGCATTCCATTGGCCAACAACTGTTGCTAATGTCTCCACGCCACATTTCTAAAATAAATACACTTAAAAATAATTTGTTTTTATTTTATAGCACAAAAGTTATCATTACTAACACATTCTAGGTGTCTCTCAGACTTAGAGACAGTTCTTAGGTGAGACATCCAGGGGGTAATTAGCAGGAATAACCAGGCTATTTCTTGACGTTACTCCAAAGAGTGCTTGGACGTATGCTTTACACGCTGTCATTTTATCTCACATCTGAAAAACAGAAGCACAAGAAGCCTTATATTTTATCAGAAGACACAGTCTGTTCCAACTGAAGCTACAAAAGAAAGTTTTTTCTCCTAAAAGCACAATATCAAGTATGCACAAGTTCACAGAAATGTAGTTTTGGTCAAGTAAAAGGGAACTATCCCTGGCAGCGGAAGGATGAAACTTACTTGTGAAACCTGGGGGAAGTTACAGATGGAATCCTCAATATTTTCTTCTTCCCATCTTCAATGTTGGGTAACCTCAATCTACTCAGGAAGACAAAAAACAATGTAAGGTGGAACCAAACTAGGAATAGCCGGGATGAAATGAAACTGTTGGTTCCTTACCTTGGTACTTGATCTTCTCAGTTGTTATACAGGTGATTACCTTTATGGAATCACATGCAATGCTTATTGCAATGAGAAGAACATTCAACGTTAGGCTTCTTCTTTAGAACTGTTATGAAACTTCTGATATTCATTTCATATGACTGGGACTTTTTTGTTATGGATATGGACTGGCTCTCCACCATCCCCGAACAAAACTTTTTCACCAGCACACCCTTACATCCTCCAGTCCTTATACCCAGTGCACAGCCCAGAAAGTCGGCACTCCCAACACAGTCCAGCAAAAATTAGACTGGAACAACAAGAATTATCAGTATCATCCCCAAAAATTACAACAGAGGAGCAAGAGGCATTCAGTGTCGGACTGGGCCACTGGGGTACCGGGAGAATACCCATTGGGCCCCATACCAAGTGGGCCCTGTCGGCCCAGATCCGATTCCCCCAGGGCGTTCCCGTGAGATGGGGGGAGATGGTGGTTGGAGGGGGGTCAAAAGGTGTTGGGGGCCTCTGCAGGGGGTGGGATGAAAGCGGTGGGGGCCATTTGGGGTGTAGAGGCCCCTGAGACAGAAGCCCCGGTGGGCCCTGCACCCCCCCAGCCTGAACCTGGAGGCATTTGAGGGCTTTGATTATTTCCCTGACTGAACAGCAAACAATCAAAAGGGACTAAAGTTGGAATGGACGGGGTGGGTGGAGACAAGCAAAAATGAGACCGGCACAACAGGCGTGAATAAACATGCAGGGCTGAGCCCCACTTGCATCACACCTGTTGTACTGGTCCTCCAACTCATCAGAAATGACAGGTATCTCCAGCAGGTGGACCAAGAGTTATTACTGGTCTCGAGCTCCATTGGCACAGAGCTCTCAGGCTCCTGAGAAGGGCTAGCATCCATTTCTGGAATATTTTCTGGAACATCTGCAACAAACACAATGATCATCGCATAAGTAATTTGTCCCCATAATCAAAATTGGTCCATAATGTCAATAATTTAATCCTTATAGATAATACTAAATGTGTTGTTGGCACTGAAAATGCATTTTTATACAATATGTAGTGATGAGCAAATCTGTCCCATTAGCAAAATTAGAATTAAAAAATTAGCAAAATAGTGCAAAATGCCAAAAAATTGGAGAAAAAAATCAATTGGCAACTTTTTTTATATGTGCAACATTTTTTTCTCACTCCAAATGCATTTAAATCAATGGGTGTTTTATCCAGTGACTTTTTTGTTTCGGTGACATTTTTGGCAATATTTTTTTTTGCAGCAAATTTTTGCCGCAGTTTCGTGAAAAAATTCACCAACTGTGAAATGCAGAAATTCACTGCGAATCCATGACTGCCAAAAATTCATCTAACTTGCCCAACAGTGGCTCTGCCAGGTGGTCGGGAACATCTATGCTGACAAAGATTTCCGAATACACAGGAGACTCACATACATCTGTGATCTCTGGAATTTCCACCACTGCGTTTTCACGATTGATTAAATCCTGTAGAGAAAATATTACAAAAGCAAATCAGAATTCTATAAGCACAAATGATGAGTTTATAGAGCAAGCCCTTGTTACTGAACTCATGGTGAAAAGGGGGTGTACCGCCCTATTAATCTTCCCCAAACAGTTACATCTAAAGTGGGTCAATTTCAAATCTGTCCCATTTTGCTTTGCTAAAAAATTAGCAAAATAGTGCAAAATGCCAAAAAATTGGAGAAAAAAAATCAATTGGCAACTTTTTTTATATGTGCAACATTTTTTTCTCACTCCAAATGCATTTAAATCAATGGGTGTTTTATCCAGTGACTTTTTTGTTTCGGTGACATTTTTGGCAATTTTTTTTTTGCAGCAAATTTTTGCCACAGTTTGTGAAAAAAATCACCAACTGTGAAATGCAGAATTTCGCTGCCAATCCATGACTGCCAAAAAATCATCTCACCCAACAGTGGCTCTACCAGGTGGTCGGGAATATCTATGCTGACAAAGATTTCCGAATACACAGGAGACTCACATACATCTGTGATCTCTGGAATTTCCACCACTGCATTTTCACGATTGATTAAATCCTGTAGAGAAAATATTACAAAAGCAAATCAGAATTCTATAAGCACAAATGATGAGTTTATAGAGCAAGCCCTTGTTACTGAACTCATGGTGAAAAGGGGGTGTACCGCCCCATTAATCTTCCCCAAACAGTTAAAAAAAGTGGGTCAATTTCAATTGCATGGGACCTTACACACAACTTCAGTTCTGTGTGGTGTTTGGATGAATGGATCTGATTTTGCCTTTTCAAATATAGCTAAATAGTGACAGTTACAAGAAGATTTTCTGCATCTTAACAAATAATCACCAGACTGCACAATCAAATTAAAAAAGGAATGGTAAGCAACGTTACCTTGATGTTATTAGGTTTGTTCTTGCTCTTGATGAGGCCCATTACTGTTTCTCCTGGAATATAAAGGAGAGATGGTTATATTTCATTGTTACTCAGGGAACAACAAATAAACTACAGAACATGGCAATTACCTATTTGAAGCATTCATTTAAATAATCTTTATTAGGAAAGTAATTAGAAATCATGGGGCCAAAACAGCCATTGGTATCCATTATTAACCATTACCCCCTTGGGCCCTCTTTGTGGTAGGTTTTGCCAGATAAGCAGAAAAGACACCAAACTGAAAAAAAATGTAAAAAAAGCAAATACATTGAAAATGTGGCCATAGACTTAATCTGCCCTGGCCATTCCCATTATAACCCCAAAAGTTGCATATTACTCCAATCACTACCCATTCACCTGCAAGCTAAAGCTGACCGTACTTTATAAAAACCACACATCTGAGGAGCCAGATAATGAAGGCTTCCCTTGTAATATGCCCAGTTCTAGTAATTTAGCTACTGACGCGTGGGTCACTCGGGAGGAAATTCAAAAGAGACTTGAACATGTAAAGGTAAACAAAGGTCCAGGGCCGGATGGGATTCATCCCAGGGTATTAAATGAGCTGAGTGCTGTGATTGCCAAACCTCTTCACTTAATTTTTCAGGATTCATTGAGGTCTGGCATGGTGCCAAGAGACTGGCGGATTGCTAATGTGGTGCCGTTATTTAAAAAGGGATCCCGTTCTCAGCCTGAAAACTATAGGCCTGTTAGTCTGACATCAGTAGTAGGAAAACTTTTGGAAGGGGTAATAAGGGATAGGGTACTTGAATACATTGCAGTTCACAATACTATTAGTTTGTGCCAGCATGGTTTTATGCGTAACAGATCTTGCCAGACTAATTTAGTTGCCTTTTATGAGGAGGTGAGTAGGAACCTTGATGCTGGAATGGCAGTTGATGTCATCTACTTGGACTTTGCTAAAGTGTTTGATACAGTACCTCACAGAAGGTTAATGATCAAATTAAGGAATATTGGCCTAGAACATAATATTTGTAATTGGATAGAGAACTGGCTGAAGGATAAAGTACAAAGAGTGGTTGTAAATGGAACATTTTCTAATTGGGCCAGTGTGGTTAGTGGAGTACCACAGGGGTCAGTCCTTGGTCCTTTGCTGTTTAACTTGTTTATTAATGACCTGGAGGTGGGCATAGACAGTATTGTTTCTATTTTTGCTGATGACACTAAATTGTGCAAAACTATAAGTTCCATGCAGGATGCTGCCGCTTTGCAGAGCGATTTGACAAAATTAGATAACTGGGCAGCAAACTGGAAAATGAGGTTCAATGTTGATAAGTGCAAAGTTATGCACTTTGGTAGAAATAATATAAACGCAAACTATCTACTGAATGGTAGTGTGTTGGGGGCATCCTTAAAGTGATACTGACACCAGAAATTAAACCTATTTTATAACATTGTCATAACATTGCCTTTGCATGCTATTTATAATTTTGCCATAAAAGTATTTGTCCAAGCTTTTACATTCCCTATCTGATCCCCCATGTTCCTTTATGAGGAGGCTGCCATATTTGTCCAGCAGGGGGCCGTTAGCATTAGAAGCTGTAACTGTCAGGCTGAGAAGGGACAGTCAGGCTGGCAAAACAGTCAGGTTTTGGGATTTCAAGTAACAATTACTTACAAAAGCAAACCTATCAGCAAAAAATGATCAACACGACCTATAGGCAACTTTTTATGTAGATTCATATTTTAAAAAGTTGTTTTTTCGTGTCAGTATCACTTTAATGGAGAAGGATCTAGGGGTTTTTGTTGATAACAAGTTGTCTAATTCCAGGCAGTGTCATTCTGTGGCTACTAAAGCAAATAAAGTGCTGTCTTGTATAAAAAAGGGCATTGACTCAAGGGATGAGAACATAATTTTGCCCCTTTATAGGTCCCTGGTAAGGCCTCACCTTGAGTATGCAGTGCAGTTTTGGGCTCCAGTCCTTAAGAAGGATATTAATGAGCTGGAGAGAGTGCAGAGACTGCAACTAAACTGGTTAAGGGGATGGAAGATTTAAACTATGAGGTTAGACTGTCGAGGTTGGGGTTGTTTTCTCTGGAAAAGAGGCGCTTGCGAGGGGACATGATTACTCTGTACAAGTACATTAGAGGGGATTATAGGCAGTTGGGGGATGTTCTTTTTTCCCATAAAAACAATCAACGCACCAGAGGCCACCCCTTTAGATTAGAGGAAAGGAGCTTCCATTTGAAGCAGCGTAGGTGGTTTTTCACGGTGAGGGCAGTGAGGTTATGGAATGCCCTTCCTAGTGATGTGGTAATGGCAGATTCTGTTAATGCCTTTAAGAGGGGCCTGGATGAGTTCTTGATCAATCAGAATATCCAAGGCTATTGTGATACTAATATCTACAGTTAGTACTAGTGGTTGTATTTATAGTTTATGTATGTGAGTGTATAGATTGGTAGGTGTGGGTTAGATGTGCTGGATTTACTTGGATGGGTTGAACTTGATGGACACAGGTCTTTTTTCAACCCTATGTAACTATGTAACTAACTATGTAACTATTTGGTGAGTGGATATTTCCCCGACATGCCCACCTAAGCTGGGTGATATCAGGCTGATCCAATCATTTGGCCCTAGGGCTAAACAATCAGATCACAAATAGGGGGAAACAGGCCGTCGGGGTGAGGATAGCATCAATAAGCTCTCCATCCAATGGGAAAATCAAACCTGGCCAATTGGCATCTGGCTGATTTTCAGACAGATTTTTGCCAGTAGGCCTGTTGGAGGGCCCATACACGGGCATCAAATCAGTCTTAAGGGCCCAAAACAGAAGCTTAAATAGGTGGTTAATCTTTATTTTTTAAAACACTTACAAACAGCACTTACAGGCTTTGTGTGAGTATGTGGGGAAATATTATATGTGTTCAGCAAAATATTCTGCATACAACACATTCATTTGATTAGCATGTAAAGAGCAGAGTCGTTTATCTGTACAAAGACTCCAAGCCTAATGATACAGTAAAAGAAAACGTCCCTTTTCTTT